>NC_092225.1:91024668-91082168 GCF_036320965.1 Panulirus ornatus | reverse complement strand
GGCGTGAGAAAGAACTGCAAAGCGTGGGAGGGAAGAACAGAGAGAGAGAGAGAGAGAGAGAGAGAGAGAGAGAGAGAGAGAGAGAGAGAGAGAGAGAGAGAGAGAGAGAGAGAGAGAGTAAAAGGGAAAGGCGTGGGAGGTAATGGGTCAAAAGTGAATGGGGGTGAGGGGAGGAGGTAAGGGAGGGTATGGGTAATGTGTGTGTGTGGGGGGGGCAAGACGCTGGAGGGAGCATCAGGACGAGTGGGAGGGCAAGGGAAAGGCGTGGAGGAGCAAGACCAGGTAATGCGGGTGGCGTGGGCAAGACACGAACAAGGCGCTGAGAGAGAGAGAGAGAGAGAGAGAGAGAGAGAGAGAGAGAGAGAGAGAGAGAGAGAGAGAGAGAGAGAGAGAGAGAGAGAGAGAGAGAGGCGCTATGGTGGCCTTACACGGCTGGTGTTAGAGATGGTCTAATTCCATAAACACAAGTCGATATATATTTTTTTTTACCTTTTTTGGTGGATTCGTTGAATATATATATATATATATATATATATATATATATATATATATATATATATATATATATATATATATATATATATAATTTCTTTTTTGATATGCGATGTTGGGTGAGAGCTAATTTGGGAACCTCCCACCACCCTCATCCACTCCCCCGTGGCTTCATACACGACCACTTCATCCGCCACAACCATCTCCTCCGTAACAGACGCATCCCCGCCCAACGCCCTCGTCATCCACCTGTCATCCTGTTTACCCCATTTAGGCTTCACCCTCCAACCTCTCACTCATCCACAATCCCCATCACGCTCTTTCACGTATTACCGGTACCATCTATCACACCACCCACCTACACGCGCACCTACGCCACCTACACCCATTCGCTCGCACGCCCACCTGCAGGGACCAGTGCTCGCTTGCCTTACTACCCACCACACACTGGTCCAGCCTCCCACACAAGGGTGGTGGTGGAAGTGATTGTAAGCAAGAGTTGGCAGTGAACAAGTGATGGATTATCTGTTATCTTAGATTTTCTCCTTCGTTCCTCTCTCTCTCTCTCTCTCTCTCTCTCTCTCTCTCTCTCTCTCTCTCTCTCTCTCTCTCTCTCTCTCTCTCCAGCGCTTTCCGCCCACCCCAATCCCACGCCATGCCCACCCTTCCCACACCTAGTCCTTTTACCTCTTCCCCCACGCTTTGCCCTTGCGCTCCGCTCTTACCCCCCCCCCCCCCCCCCCTCTCTCTCTCTCTCTCTCTCTCTCTCTCTCTCTCTCTCTCCCTCCCCAAGTCATTAACAGAAAATTCTGGCGGTGACGTAATGTTGGGCAGACAAGACCTTGCAATGAGACTCGCCCAAACCACTGACTGAGATCAGAAAATGTAAGACGGGATGGTGGTGGTGGAGGAAAGAAAAAAGCTACGAAAGAAAACGGGATTCGTAACGAGGGGAACGTTGGATTTACACCAATGGCACGGCAGGATGTAGCAGTAAACACAGGCCATCTTTGCTGACTCCATGTGGGTTCAAGAGCTACAATAATCTGTACCCTCTGCTGTTCCTCATACCAGATGTAGATGGGATCATACATCTGTAGGTTCGTTCCGCCATTCCCATAATAATAATAATAATAATAATAATAATAATAATAATAATAATAATAATAACAATAATAATAATAATAATAATAATAATAATAATAACAACAATAATAATAATAATAATAATAATAATAATAATAATAATGATAATAATAATTATAATAATAATCATAATGATAATCATAATAATAATAATAATAATAATAATAATAATAATAATAATAATACAAGAACGATCTCATATACTGAAGGCATTCAAACGGCAAAATCGAATACTACCAATTCCACTGGGCCCATCGTCATTATTACACAGTTGAACACAGACGGGCAGGGTACGTAACTATCTTGTTAATGAGGAAAGAAAGATACAAAAAATCTGATACAGAATACCGGATACATACATGTATACAACCATGATATGACAGAGCAAGAAGGGTGAAAAGAAAGAAAGAAAAAAAAGGTTAAACTAAATGCTTTTTCCAACATCACAGTCGACGGTAGGCTGGATTCTGAGAACGCTGAAGGCGAGAGAGAGAGAGAGAGAGAGAGAGAGAGAGAGAGAGAGAGAGAGAGAGAGAGAGAGAGAGAGAGAGAGAGGCAATGATCGAAGTTGACACTTCTCATAACAGATTATCCATAATATGGCAACCTCGTCGGGCTGCTCCAGGATACAAGACGAAAGTCGACGCGTTAGGGGAGAGGGGGAGGATGGGGAAATGGACGACTATCGCTCACAGCCAAATACTGACACAGAATAGAAACCATGTCGGGAATGACTGAAAACAGACTAGGCTTTAGCACATAGGACATACCTATATATTAATACACACACACACACACACACACACACACACACACACACACACAGACACAGACACACACACACACATGGAACATCTTAAAAAAAAAAAGAAAGAAAACAGAACTGGTCTTCGTTATCTTCACTTGGCAATTACTTGATTTGATAAACGTACATGACGCTTTCTAAACAACGCCCATCAAATACAGAGGTTCTATCAACACAGAAAAAAAAAGAAAAGAAAAGTGCGAAACGCTGTTCAACATCCTAGCGACCACCATGTTATCACAAAACATCATGATGGCGCGCGCGCACACACACACACTGCTTGGATCAACTTTAAAACTTGGCGATATAAATACCTATACAGTGTATCTGATCAGCCAGGCTGCTGTGGATCTGGTGGGCTGCGTGGGGTGTGTCCTCAAACAGCCTGGCTGATCAGAAGAGCAGCAGTGCAGTTGTAAGACTCCAAGTCGAGCTGTGGGGGGTAAAGACGAACCTTCAGTATGTGCGCGAGGTGAGCGTGAGGCAGACATGTCAGGGAGGCTGGTGTCAGGCAGTGGGTGTCAGACATGGCAGAGGGTGTCAAATATTGCGGGTGGTGTCACAAATACAGCAGGTGGTGTCAGACATGGCACTGAGTGTCAAATAGTGCAGATGGTGTCACAAATATAGCAGGTGGTGTCGGACATGGCAGTGGGTGTCAAATAGTGCAGGTGGTGTCACAAATATAGCAGGTGGTGTCAGATATGGCACTGGGTGTCAAATAGTACAGGTGTCAGGCAGTGGGTGTCAAATATTGCAGGTGGTGTCACAAATATAGCAGGTGGTGTCAGACATGGCACTGGGTGTCAAATAGTGCAGGTGTCAAATATAGCAGGTGGTGTCAGACATGGCAGTGGGTGTCAAATAGTGCAGGTGTCAAATATAACAGGTGGTGTCAGACATGGCACTGGGTGTCATTAGTGCAGGTGTCAAATATAGCAGGTGGTGTCAGACATGGCAGTGGGTGTCAAATAGTGCAGGTGTCAAATATAGCAGGTGGTGTCAGACATGGCAGTGGGTGTCAAACAGTGCAGGTGTCAAATATAGCAGGTGGTGTCAGACATGGCAGTGGGTGTCAAATAGTGCAGGTGGTGTCAAATATAGCAGGTGGTGTCAAACATGACAGGCGGTGTCAAATATTGTAGGTGGTGCCAAATACGGCAGTGGGTGTCAGATATTGCAGGTGGTGTCAGACAGGCGGTGTCAAAATTACAGGTGGCGTCAAATATGGCAGTGGGTGTCAAATACAGCAGGTGGTGTCAAACATGACAGCAGGTGTCAAATATAACAGGGGCGTAAAACACGACACGCGGAGTCAAACGACAGGTGTCAAATACGTCACACAATGGCTGTCGAGTACCTAGGGCTGTGTTAGTGAGCGTCAGCAACGTCAGGCAGTGGGTATGGGGGGGGTTTCAGTGGGCGTCAGGAGTGTCATGCAATGAGCGTTGGCAATGTCAGGTGGTTGATGTCAGCAGCGTTAGCGGGTGTAACCAGTGTCAGCCAGTGGGTATCAGGACTGCCACGGGTGTCAGCAGTCATTTGCAGTGAGCGTCAGCACTGTAAGGTAGTATCGAGGATGTCAGTGGGCGTCAGCAGTCTAATCAGGCAGCGGGCGTCGGCAGTGTGAGCCACTCGGCGTCAGCAGACTCAGGCAGTAGGCAACAACAGGTGTGAGACACAGCACCATTTTTCAAGCTGACGTAACATCAAGAAAATGCCAGTAATAAGAAAAAAATTAAATAAACCGAATAATCTGTTCATAATGGCGCAAATACAGTCATGAATACCAATGAGAAGTATCACGTCAAATACCCGGCTAACGTCCACGCCATCGTAACTGATATATATATATATATATATATATATATATATATATATATATATATATATATATATATATATATATATATATCCCTGGGGATAGGGGAGAAAGAATACTTCCCACGTATTCCCTGCGTGTCGTAGAAGGCGACTAAAAGGGGAGGGAGCGGGGGACTGGAAATCCTCCCCTCTTGTTTTTTTTTTTTTTTAATTGTCCAAAAGAAGGAACAGAGAAGGGGGCCAGGTGAGGATATTCCCTCAGAGGCCCAGTCCTCTGTCTCTCTCTCTCTCTCTCTCTCTCTCTCTCTCTCTCTCTCTCTCTCTCTCTCTCTCTCTCTATGCAACATGCCCTCCCCCGCCCCACTCACTCACTGGTTCAGCTCCCCCGATACATCCATCTTTTTTGTATAACATTAAGACAGCGCCCAAAACACCCCTCCATGTTTAGATCACACCCCTCCATGTCTAGATCCCCATATTCTTCTCCTCTGGGGTGTTGTACACTGGCACATGAAGCTGTGGTGACTCGAGAAATATATAGAACAAAAAAATATTTGATGATTTTCCAACCCTTCGCGAATGTGGCTATTACATTGGCACCTTTTTAATTTACGATGATGTACAGTGAAGTCTGGATGTAACCTTTTGAAAAGCAACCCCCCCCCCCCCCATAAAAAAGTAGTGCTCTATCATTCCATTTACTCTTGTAAATGATTAGATCAGACTTCATGTGAATCTCTTACGGGAAATAATCGGGTTAAAACCCTTTTTATCCCGGAACATTAACGACACGGACGGGCGGACACACACACACACACACACACACACACACATGAACGCTAATGACAGTTTTCCACGTCTTGGACTCGACAAGAATTAGAAATAACTCCGAGGGCGGGAAGAGGGGTCAACCCTTTTCTGATGAACGTCTTGGATAAACTTCACAATTAATCTCTCATATCACAAATACAAGCGACACACACACACACACACACACACACACACACACACCTTACTTCACTACAAAACACACGATCCTTCCCCCTTTTAATCCATACAGAGATAAGCACTATATAGACTAAGGTGCCTCAGAGAGAGAGAGAGAGAGAGAGAGAGAGAGAGAGAGAGAGAGAGAGAGAGAGAGAGAGAGAGAGAGAGAGAGAGATCCATAGGCGGCACAAGTGACATATCTCAGCGAAATCAATAGATATTTCGCCCAGACACGTGGCAACGCTGCACGGGGGGAAGGAAGAAATATGGCACAATCCGCGCGGCCTAGACTGGCGGGCGCCCGCGCCAACCGTCCCTCTCTTGTGTTAACTCTACAAACTACTGTTGTTTGACTTACCGTACTACTACTCGAAATTCGAGTTTCTTCCAAGAAATTATGGAGCATCGCCCACTGTTAGAGCAAAGACGGCATTCTCTGAGTACTGATGACTGCCGGGGTACGGTAAGACACTTTTGCACGTATTGCAGTTTTCAAACACAAACACACACACACACACACATCCCGACGGTGTCACATGAACGCTAATCTCAGAACGTTTAATAAGCATCTTTTAGTTTCCAGTGATACATATGTATACAAAATTATTGAAAAAACCCTCTAAATATGAGTTCTATTATATGAAATTAACATAAAGAAGTATAGAGAGTAGGAGGGAAGGAGTCACTGAGGAGAGTCGTCTGGCAGGCAAGTCGCTCGCGTCCGAAACGCTTCCTCCCAGAGAGAGACATTCTTCCTCAGCTTTACCCAGCCATGCTCACAGGTCGCTCCTGAACTCCTCCCACCTTCCATGCAGTAGAGAGGGGGATAAGCAATGTGACTTCTATTGAAGGAGTGGTAATGCGTGAGGCGCTTTCTTCCGACCCTGATTCTAAGAGGCCAAGGGGACACAGAAGCGCAGGAGTTACACAGCGAACGACACATGATCGTAATGATCTTTAAATAAGTGGAGCGCAGATTGCTAAAGAAACTTTATAGGGAATATAAGATCAGTAAGGCCATGCAAGCTAACACTATTTCCTATAAATGAGGGGAAAAAAAGAGAAGTTATGACGTAACAACACACTTGTCACACGAACACCCACAACTTCCCGCTAGAAATGACCAACCCGTCACTCAAATTTCTCCAGACCTTTCACCTCTCTCTCTCTCTCTCTCTCTCTCTCTCTCTCTCTCTGCTGAAGAGAAAGTTTGCCTACTGGCCTAGTAACATGGCTCACGTGAAGATGCGCAGCTATGGTCGGTCGGTCGGTCGTCTGGACTTTTACACCAGCATCATAATATTCAGTAGAGCCTAACCTAAATGCTTGACCATAACAAAGAGCCTATCCAGATATCTTTCCTGGGAGAACCTAGTCACAGAAGGAGCATCAAATCCCCCAAAAAACAACACGGTCGGTACATCACTTCAACTTTCTTTCTTTCTCTTTTTTTTTTTTTATTTGTCTATATTTCAGGGTGTTTGGAGTGAGTCCCTTTATACGGCGGGTGCTCGGCCGTATTTTTAAAGGGGAAGGTGGTAACGGTGGTCTGTACCCCAGAACCTATTTATGTCATATGTCGGTTTGCCACGGATAACACCCTTCGTCGCTGTCGTCCCACATATCGACTACGGTGTATGAACCCCGGGGGTCGGGTCCTTACGTGCACGTGACCACGTAACAGAGAGAGAGAGAGAGAGAGAGAGAGAGAGAGAGAGAGAGAGAGAGAGAGAGAGAGAGACGTGAAACGTACCCACAATGCCTCAAGCCGCCAACAACACGTGGCTTCTCCAATTCCTTATCACCACTGACACGGTGTGTGTGTGTGTGTGTGTGTGTGTGTGTGTGTGTGTGTTTACCCTGCGGGAGCGTCCAATTCCCTCTGTTGCTTTACAACCGGAAAATCGGTTTACACGCACGTAACCCCAGGAGCACTGACAGACACGAATACATTGTACGCACACCCAAGGCACTTAACACTGACGTGAGTTGTACATACTTTTCTATATAAACAGGTGGAAGACGACATGGTCGCCATAGAGCGATAAAAGGAAACAATACAAATAAATAATGCTGTTTCTGGGCTAAAAAATAATAATAGGAGCATTGATAGCTATCGTTAAGACATAAGGGGACGACCAATAGTGTTTTACTTACAATGTACAGCGTAACGTAGCCACGAGTTCCTTCAGCAAGCAAGGTCAGAGGAGATGGACCAGCGGAAGGACGAGAAAGAAGCAGAGGACAATGGCGGAAGGCGAAAACAGCAGGACCACAACATCAAGAGGCCAGAGGGCGTAGAGCAGTGTCAACACTACCACACAATAGTCAGGAATGTTCTATAATGCGAGTGTCACAAGGACAATAATGTGAACGAACGCGGGTGGACATAGTGATGATAATAATGATAAAAAAAAAAGGTAGATTTCTAGGATCGAACACGGGGGGAAAACAAACCCTGGTGTTGTTGGAGTGTTGGTGACAAAAATTTACTGAAGGGATATACGTATCTCTGACACCATGGAAGGCAGACGACAGTACTTGTTAATATGGGAAGCAGTTAAGCTTAAACAAGCACTGATGGACGGCTACTCAAACATTACATAATAGGAAGAGGAACTTTAGGAAAGACTGATATATTACTGGCGTTCGTGATTCATCCAGAGAATTTTTAATGAGCCACGGACAATTATTTCCCCGATAATCATACATAATCAGACATGCACTCCCTAGGTAAGAGATATTCCTGATAAAACGACAATTGAATCTTAAAGATACAGATGGGGAGAATTTGAGGTTCTCATTGGAGAGAGAGAGAGAGAGAGAGAGAGAGAGAGAGAGAGAGAGAGAGAGAGAGAGAGAGAGAGAGAGAGAGAGAGTCATGGTGATACACAAAGTTTTCTTTTAAGAGTGTAATCTTACGGCATCAGCAACAACACTGGGGCATGACAGAACCAGAAGTGCTAAAACGTCATCATCAACAACAGAGCTATATCACACACACACACACACACACACACACACACACACACAAACAGTAACATGGAAACTGAAAATGTCAGTTACGACTGGCCACCAGGTGAGGGTGATCACCTACATGGCTTCTGAGTTCACGACGGTGTGACAGGTTTTCGGTATGAGGTCAAGCCGGCCCTTTGACCTTGTCCTTGACGGTCAGGTCATCGTGGTTTACGACGACATAACAAAGATCTAAAAGGAAAACTGACTCAGAGAGGAGATAGGAATGTAGAAATTACGTATATTAAACGATTTCTTTGAGAACATAAAAGCGGGTATGGAGTTCCATTGCCATATTATCATGACAGGTTCTGTGAAATCTAAAATTAAAGAGACACAAGAACATCGATAACTTTAGCTGCAAAAGACACAAGAACATCGATAACTTTAGCTGCAAAAGACACAAGAACATCGATAACTTTAGCTGCAAAAGACACAAGAACATCGATAACTTTAGCTGCAAAAGACACAAGAACATCGATAACTTTAGCTGCAAAAGACACAGAACATCGATAACTTTAGCTGCAAAAGGGGAGAGAGAAAGATTAGAAGAAAAAAAAGATTTGGTTCCTTTAAGTGTCTAAAAATCTGAAAGAGTCAAGCGATGTATTATGGAGAAGATATGAATAAAGCGGGATATCAGCCAGGAGTTGAAATGTATGAGGGAGCAAAGAGTGAGTTCTAAGGCGATGATGGTGAAGGTGATGATGACGAAGGAGGAGGAGGAGCAGAGGAACTACGAATATTGTGGACACGTCAAGGATTAATCCAGACCTCTCTCTCTCTCTCTCTCTCTCTCTCTCTCTCTCTCTCTCTCTCTCTCTCTCTCTCTCTCAAGGGAGGCACTGTTTAAGACGGCGTTATCCCACACATCATTCGAACGTACGCCAGAGGAGATGACTGATCTATAACATGTTGCTATGCCCAACCATCAATTATTTACAAGACTGTTCAAGTTTGACCCCCCCCCCCCCCCCCCATTAGCCCGACGGTAACGACCCGGGGTAACGTTATGTTGGCGTAACCCCTCACGCACGTCAGGTCGAAGGCCAAGCCATCGTACCCGAGGGTCGGACCGTCCTGCGTGACAGTCGTACCGTCGTGCTCAAAGGATATTGTACCGTCATGTTCAAGGAACGTACCATCGTGCTCAAGAATCCAGCAGTCATGCTTAAGTGGTTAAGGTATACTATATAAAAAGGTAATTCTAAAGTTTCAGCCACATTAAGTTTATGGTCAGTAACGGTGTACATCCTATCCTAACCTAACCTAACCTACCCTTTATCTAACTCAACCTAACGTACCTAAACCTACCCCATACCTAATCTAATCGACCTCTTACCTAATCTTACCTAACTTACCCCTTACCTAATCTAACCCATCACTTATCTAACTTAACCTAACCTAACCTACCCCTTACCTAATCTAACCGACCTCTTACCTAATCTAACCCATCACTTATCTAACCTAACCTAACCTAAACTAACCTACCCTTTACCTAACTCAACCTAACGTACCTAAATCTACCCCTTACCTAATCTAACCCATCACTTATCTAACCTAACCTAACCTAACCTAATCTAACTAACCTACCCTTTATCTAATTCAACCTAACGTACCTAAACCTACCCCTTACCTAATCTAACCGACCTCTTACCTAACCTAACTTGCCCCTTACCTAATCTAACCTATCACTTATCTAACCTAACCTAACCTAAACTAACCTACCCTTTATCTAACTCAACCTAACGTGCCTAAACCTACCCCTTACCTAATCTAACCGACCTCTTATAGCCTAACCTAAACTAACTTACCCCTTACCTAATCTATCACTTACCTAACCTAAACTAACCTAACCTAGACTAATGAGAAGCTCCTACCCGGAGACTCCTAGAAAATAACAATTAACTTCAGCACCTCGTAAAATGTAAAAAAAAAAAAAAGAAAAAGAAATAAACTACGTACCCCCCCCCCCCTCCATTCCTCCACAAAAAAAAGTAATTTAAAACAATGTGGGAATAACCACAACCAGTGTTGGATGTGGAGGCAGAAGGTGAAGTGAGGAAGGAAGATAAAGACAGCGTAGCCCTCAAACTATGCCAAGAGCTGTGGAAAGAATTCTAATTTATGTAATCACCCGCAATGTCAAGGTGTGGGTAGCTTGCTAGCAGCAGCAGCGCACCAGGGCGCCCTGCCAAACATGAACGCCAGGCGAAGGAAGAGCCTTGGCAAGTAGCGCCCCCCCTTCCCCCCCACACACATTGCTACACCACAAGACGTTTCACCTCATGATGGGGCGCGCGCGCGCACGACGGTACGTACGTACGTACGTACGTTCCTCCCTCCGAGCTAGCACGACCCCGCGCCATCCTTGGCGTAGCGCGAAGGCAGCAACGTCCTCCCTATCTCTGAACACCGCCCGTGGGTTTCCCTTTTGAACACCACGACCTTGGCGATTCCGTGACACCTTCCCCCTCCCCCTTGTAGCCCGACGTTTTGACCTTGCCCCCCGCCCCCCCTTAACGGGTCAGGTCGTACCTTGACCCAAGGGTCGTCCCTACACTACTGCTCGGGAGGTCGTATCATCCCCAGGTGAGGTCGTACAACACAGACGCTCTCACTAATCCATCATGATCCTGTATCCCCCTCGCCTCACCGCCATCTTGAGACGCCTTAAATTTGATTATATATATATATATATTTTCCTCGATCCTAAATGGCGCTTAAACTCGCTTTAACTAGTTTTTATCATCGTATTACCAGCATCCAACACTCTCCACAAACTTCATATATATATATATATATATATATATATATATATATATATATATATATATATATATATATATATTTATTTTATTCATTTTATTTTTGCTTTGTCGCTGTCTCCCGCGTTTGCGAGGTAGCGCAAGGAAACAGACGAAAGAAATGGCCCAACCCACCCCCATACACATGTATATACATACACGTCCACACACGCAAATATACATACCTATACATCTCAATGTACACATATATATACACACACAGACACATACATATATACCTATGCACACAATTCACACTGTCTGCCTTTATTCATTCCCATCGCCACCTCGCCACACATGGAATACCATCCCCCTCCCCCCCTCATGTGTGCGAGGTAGCGCTAGGAAAAGACAACAAAGGCCTCATTCGTTCACACTCAGTCTCTAGCTGTCATGCAATAATGCCCGAAACCACAGCTCCCTTTCCACATCCAGGCCCCACACAGCTTTCCATGGTTTACCCCAGACGCTTCACATGCCTTGATTCAATCCACTGACAGCACGTCAACCCCGGTATACCACATCGATCCAATTCACTCTATTCCTTGCCCGCCTTTCACCCTCCTGCATGTTCAGGCCCCGATCACTCAAAATCTTTTTCACTCCATCTTTCAACCTCCAATTTGGTCTCCCACTTCTCGTTCCCTCCACCTCCGACACATATATCCTCTTGGTCAATCTTTCCTCACTCATTCTCTCCATGTGCCCAAACCATTTCAAAACACCCTCTTCTGCTCTCTCAACCACGCTCTTTTTATTTCCACACATCTCTCTTACCCTTACGTTACTTACTCGATCAAACCACCTCACACCACACATTGTCCTCAAACATCTGATTTCCAGCACATCCATCCTCCTGCGCACAACTCTATCCATACCCCACGCCTCGCAACCATACATAATTGTTGGAACCACTATTCCTTCAAACATACCCATTTTTGCTTTCCGAGATAATGTTCTCGACTTCCACACATTCTTCAAGGCTCCCAGGATTTTCGCCCCCTCCCCCACCCTATGATCCACTTCCGCTTCCATGTTTCCATCCGCTGCCAGATCCACTCCCAGATATCTAAAACACTTTACTTCCTCCAGTTTTTCTCCATTCAAACTCACCTCCCAATTGACATGACCCTCAACCCTACTGTACCTAATAACCTTGCTCTTATTCACATTTACTCTTAACTTTCTTCTTTCACACACTTTACCAAACTCAGTCACCAGCTTCTGCAGTTTCTCACATGAATCAGCCACCAACGCTGTATCACATATATATATATATATATATATATATATATATATATATATATATATATATATATATATATATATATATATATATATATATATATATATATATATATATATATATATATATATATACATAATAGATAGATAGATAGATAGATAGATAGATAGGTAGATAGATAGATAGATAGATAAGTTTTACCATATAATCTACTCATTTATCATGATCACCCGGCACATTTACCTTATTTCTACGAAACACGTTTTGTATAAAAAAAAAAATCAGTTCATCTGTCAGATGATTTACGAAATATATCTTGCAACTCAGAGCTACCGGAGGAGGAAGTAGGTGTTGATGTAACTCTTGAAGCGAAAATCAACGAAAATAAGCTAGGGAAAGCTAATGGATGCAAATGGTGGTTTGTGGCAACTTTCCTGGATGGAATTACCAGACGCTTCTTTTATTCTTTGGCGTCTCTGTGTCGTCTGTTATGAGTAAAAACTTCCTTGTGTTTCACTGGAAAGTCTTCCTAAATATTTAACATTGCCGTAAAAATCCGGGGAAATCTTTTATCAAACTGAAATATACAACAGTGAAAGAATATTGTGAAAATACCGACACAGTTTTATAACATTTAAAATCGAACACCTCGCAGTTAAACTAGTGTTTTCATTCATTACATTCGCAGTTGAAAGTTACGAACTACATCGAAAGAACTGAAGTAACAATTTTCATATACACACAGGAAGAATGTTCACATGGGTTTTCCTACGATATGAACTGTAAATATGTCCTCTCTCTGCCATATGTCTTTTAAATATGTCTTCTTCGCCACCTGTAGCCCTCATCTGTAAATATAAATATGTTCATAATTTTCTCAGCGGTTTATACAATCATCCCAGGTGGCCTTGTGAAGTATTTTGTGAGCAGTGGGTGAGGGTGTGAGTAACTCAACAACCTAGTAGACTATGTAATGTCTCTATATGGCCCATCTGAGCCCATACACTATGTATTTTGTCTTCGTACACAATAGTGGTTTATCTTAGCCCGTATTTCCGGTGTGTAATGCGACAACCCATGTTTCTTTTTAATGTAGATCTAACGCCATCCCTTCTCTGTCAGTCCATAATAGTAGCAGTGAGAGGTTAGATAAATCTATTAAAGATATTCTATCCATCCCGATTGAAATGAAAAGACAACGTGTCTATCCTAGATTATTAAAAGCAGTATGTCCTTCATAACCCTTCCTAAATCCCTATGACGAAACTTAATTACTATAAGTAAATCAACAAACATGGCGTATTCTTGCTGACTTTAAATGCCCCCCCTTACCTTCCCTTATCCCCTCGCCTCGTAAGATATAAATGATAACGTTATTATACAGCAGAGCTGTGAAGTTCATGGTGGTGGGGTTGTATTATACGCACAGCATGTAAACGGGCAGGGCCCTTTAATGAAGTACCTGTTGATTTTACGCTCATAATTAGCATTCTACGCAGGGCGTATGTCTAGCAAGGAGTAACAACGAAGGGTAGGTAATTACGTATTGGTATTATACAAAATGGTAAAGGAATTTACTGTATTATGGGAAGGAAACTGGTACAGGGAGAGGATGAGGAAGGGTTAGTGTTAAGTCGTGTACGGCTGTTTCAATCAACTCTCTCAACACGACGCGTCGGTACGACCCCTGTTGTAGGATGAGGTCACCTTTGACCTGACTCACAAGGGTTAGCTGAGGTCAAAAGGTCGTGTCACCATTACAGGTCGTACCTCATACTTAAGGATATGAAGATAGGAACAAAAAAAAAAAAAACTCTTACCAGGAAACCTTAAACACACACACACACACACACACACACACACACACACACACACGGGCAGGAGAGAGAGAGAGAGAGAGAGAGAGAGAGAGAGAGAGAGAGAGAGAGAGAGAGAGAGAGAGAGAGAGAGAGAGAGACCCTAGCCCCAGGAACAAATATATACAGTTACCGTGTTGTTGACTGTGGGGGGGGCCTCTCCCCGACCCCCACACACACTCCCTGCCAACATTACTGACCCGGGGTGTGGAATACCACTTTACTAACACACACACACGACCAGGTTGTGGGTAACACACGACCAGGTTGTGGGTAACACACGACCAGGTTGTGGGCAACACACTAACAAGGATGTGGGCAACACACGACCAGGTTGTGGGTAACACACGACCAGGTTGTGGGTAACACACGACCAGATTGTGGGTAACACACGACCAGATTGTGGGTAACATACGACCAGGGTGTGGGTAACACACGACCAGGTTGTGGGCAACATGCGACCAGGTTGTGGGAAACACAAGACCAAATCGTGGGTAACACATTACCAGGTACCCGAAAAACGTGAGTGAAGTGGGTAACGAAACTAGTTTATAATAATGATAATAATAATAGTAATAATAATAATAATAATAATAATAATAATAATAATAATAATAATAATAATAACCAATAAAGAGACTGTGTGTTTCTACCCCCTCAAGAGAACAGTAGGCACAATATATCTTCCTAGCTCTTGCTACACTCACGCCTACACCAGAATAATCACAGGGCTACAGTACTTATATATATATATATATATATATATATATATATATATATATATATATATATATATATATATATATATCTTTCCCTCACTCAACTTCGATTTTATGCAGATTTCGCCTCGATGAACAGCTTCCACTACATACACAACACACACAGACACACAAGTAAAGTTTGTCTATAAGATTTAACTTTTATATACGATATTCATAAGAAGAATCACTATATAAAAAACGTAGAGATGCGTGGAGAGGAAAACTATTATAAAACACCATTACGAGCGGCCCCCCCCCCTCCCATCCCCCTCCTCCTCCAAAACGGGACGCTCTCAGAATAAGAAGGGTTCGAACCCTCGAACTTCTCTGTCGTATTGGAGAAAGTGACGGGTTGCCCGTGTGACCACAATCTCCCTGTCGTTTATACAGATCTGGGCAGGAGACAGGATGGTACGGAACCCACATAAAAGAGATAAAGAGTTTTGATTCGTATACTTTGCTGCTACACCGGACTTATAATGTCCTCTCTCTCTATATATATATATCCCCCAGGTACTCTTCAGATTTACGACCCTTGAGTACGACGGGTACGACCCTTGAGCACGATGGTACGACCCTTGAGCACGATGGTACGACCCTTGAGCACGACGGGTACGACCCTTGAGCACGACGGGTACGACCCTTGAGCACGACGGGTACGACCCTTGAGCACGATGGTACGACCCTTGAGCACGATGGTACGACCCTTGAGCACGATGGTACGACCCTTGAGCCCGACGGGTACGACCCTTGAGCACGATGGTACGACCCTTGAGCACGACGGGTGCGACCCTTGAGCACGATGGTACGATCCTTGAGCACGACGGGTACGACCCTTGAGCACGACGGGTACGACCCTTGAGCACGACGGTACGATCCTTGAGCACGACGGGTACGACCCTTGAGCACGATGGTACGATCCTTGAGCACGACGGGACGACCCTTGAACACGACGGGTACGACCCTTGAGCACGACGGTACGATCCTTGAGCACGACGGGACGACCCTTGAGCACGACGGGTACGACCCTTGAGCACGACGGGAACGACCCCTGAGTCGTGCTCAACGAATCGATAAAACCGAAGCAAACCTTCGTGTTGGTCGTCTTGGTCGTGTTGGCACAAACGACCAGGTGACTCAACAGGTCAAGCTGAAGGACCACGACCACAGCCACGACCCCCACAACGACCACCTACACTCTACATAATTCTCGACTTGACCTGACCCTGACCTCACCCACACATTACAGCTCTCATTATCTCCCTAATTATCAACCTCATTATCTCTCTCTCTCTCTCTCTCTCTCTCTCTCTCTCTCTCTCTCTCTCTCTCTCTCTCTCTCTCTCTCTCTCTCTCTTTAATTACTCATCATCATGATCACCTTCACTCCGTTTGGGGAATAAGTGACACTGGCAAGGGAGTTCGGGACGGTGGGGGTGTGAGTTTTGAAGGGAGGGGTGAGTTTTGAAGGGAGGGGTGATGAGGGGGTTGGGTGGGTTGTGTGGGGTTGGGTGGGTTGTGTTGTGTGGGGTGGGGGGGGGGTAAGGCGCCTTCAATATGAGACTCGGTCATGCGGACACTCCCTTTAACACACCCCCACCCCACCCCCATCGCCCCCTCCCTCCCTCCCTTCCCCGCCCCATTCTAAACCACCCCTCCCTCCCTCCCTCCCTCTCTTTTTTAAACCCCTCGACCTCCTCATTGATATATCTCCCCCCCCCCCGCCCCCCCCCCCCACACGGCTCCCTAACCTCACCGATCACAGAGGAGGAACCCCCCCCCCCCCGTGTTGGCTGGAGGTGATCTGTAGTTAAATGAAAAGATGTTTATTTCTGTAAGAAATTGTTGAGAGAGAGAGAGAGAGAGAGAGAGAGAGAGAGAGAGAGAGAGAGAGAGAGAGAGAGAGAGAGAGAGAGAGAGAGTCTATCTCTGTACGCCAATGTGTGTAGATACATAAAAGGATTGGAAAGGCAGATAGAAAGACTTATGAATATAAATACATAGAGACAGACAAAACAGACAAACATATACTGATAGATAGATAGATAGATGAATATATCGATAGACAGGCAAACAGAAAGATAGACAAAGACAAAGATACATATAATATAGATATACGGATATGCACGTATAGGTGTGCTGATACATATGTACACATATGTATGTATATATTATTCCTCTTAACAACCAGTGCTGACACTAATTACTGCAAGTCACGGAGAAACATTTTTGTACAGATTATCCAAGAAAACGTTGGCTGATCGTCCCCTGAGTCTACAGGGAAACGTTAGTCTGAACGTTTCTTAGATCTTTATGCTACCGTTAGCTTAAACGTTCCAAGGGTGTACAATGGAAACGTTGTCTAAACGTTTCCTGGGTATACAATGGAAACGTTGTCTAAACGTTCCCTGAGTCTACAAGGGAACGTTAGTCTGAACGTTCCTTAGATCTTTATGCTACCTTGAGCTTAAACGTTCCCAGGGTATACAATGAAAACGTTATCTAAACGTTTCCTGGGTCTTTAAGCAAACGTTAGCCTGAACGTTCCCTGGATCTACAATGAAACGTTAGCCTTAACGTTCCCCCCCCCCCTGGCTCTGCTGGGGGGAACGTTCATTTGAGTTCAGTACCCTGTACTCACAAAGAGCCTTACGTCCGTTCCTCCATCACACACAGACACACAGACACATACCTGAAACAAAGAGAACACTGTATTAATTGCAGCTGAAAACATCTGAGATTCTTCGAAACAATGTTAAAAATGTATGCATACAAAGAAACACATCCATCCTTGCTGGACACACACACACACACACACACACACACACACACACACACACACACACACACATACACACACACACACACACACACACACACACACACATACACACACACACACATACACACACACACACACACACACACGTCCCCCCTACCCCAACCTCGCAAATGCGACAGTACACGAAACTGAATATCTGATAAACATATGAGAGGGGTGCCGACACACACGAGAGGAATGAAGTGGTGAAGGCAGTACAAGAGATGAGTATAGTGGTGAAGGCAGTACAAGAGAGGAATGAAGTGGTGAAGGCAGTACAAGAGATGAGTATAGTGGTGAAGGCAGTACAAGAGATGAATGAAGTGGTGAAGGCAGTACAAGAGATGAATGAAGTGGTGAAGGCAGTACAAGAGATGAGTATAGTGGTGAAGGCAGTACAAGAGATGAGTATAGTGGTGAAGGCAGTACAAGAGAGGAATGAAGTGGTGAAGGCAGTACAAGAGATGAGTATAGTGGTGAAGGCAGTACAAGAGATGAATGAAGTGGTGAAGGCAGTACAAGAGATGAATGAAGTGGTGAAGGCAGTACAAGAGATGAGTATAGTGGTGAAGGCAGTACAAGAGAGGAATGAAGTGGTGAAGGCAGTACAAGAGATGAATGAAGTGGTGAAGGCAGTACAAGAGATGAGTATAGTGGTGAAGGCAGTACAAGAGAGGAATGAAGTGGTGAAGGCAGTACAAGAGATGAGTATAGTGGTGAAGGCAGTACAAGAGATGAATGAAGTGGTGAAGGCAGTACAAGAGATGAATGAAGTGGTGAAGGCAGTACAAGAGATGAGTATAGTGGTGAAGGCAGTACAAGAGATGAATGAAATGGTGAAGGCAGTACAAGAGAGGAATATAGTGGTGAAGGCAGTACAAGAGATGAGTATAGTGGTGAAGGCAGTACAAGAGATGAATGAAATGGTGAAGGCAGTACAAGAGATGAGTATAGTGGTGAAGGCAGTACAAGACATTAATGAAATGGTGAAGGTAATGCAAGAGATGAATGAAGTGGTGAAGACAGTAACGAAGATCAGAGAGAGAGAGAGAGAGAGAGAGAGAGAGAGAGAGAGAGAGAGAGAGAGAGAGAGAGAGAGAGAGAGAGAGACCCCAAAGCGAAACGGATAAAAGGCGCAGAAAAGAAAACGAGGAAGCACTGACAGATTAATTAGAGACAGACTAAAATGGAATTCATGATAAGACAAACAAGAATAAACAAAACCACGCAACCATGACAAGAAAAGTCGAAGATAAACACTATATATATATATATATATATATATATATATATATATATATATATATATATATATATATATATATATATATATATAAAACTGAAGTAACTGTTGGCAGACGTCCATCAAAATAGATGCCGTTCGCTTGAATGACGACCTACGCAGGTTGGGTTGACCTTTGAGTACAAAGGTACAACACTTGCGTATGACAGCCTGACCTTCGACCTGACCCTTACGGGTCGAGTGGAAAACCAGGGTCATTATATATATAAAGATCGTATCGTCGTGCTCAAGGGTCATACCGTCGTACTTGAGGGTCGTATCGTCGTGCTCGAGGGTCGTCCCGTCGTACTCAAGAGTCGTACCATTGTGCACAAGGGTCGTACCGTTGCTCGAGGGTCGTACCGTCGTACTCAAGGGTCGTATCGTTGTGCACAAGGGTCGTAACGTTGTGCACAAGGGTCGTAACGTTGCTCGAGGGTCGTAACGTCGTACTCAACGGTCGTACCGTTGTGCACAAGGGTCGTAACGTTGCTCGAGGGTAGTACCGTCGTACTCGAGGGTCGTACCGTCGCAGCTCGAGGGTCGTACCGTCGTACTCGAGGGTCGTACCGTCGTGTTCACTAAGACTCGAGGTTCTCCTCATCCTCGAGTAATATACCCAGCTGGTCTGTTCCTGTCCATCTGCATTCCCCGCTCTCCCCTCACCACCACCTGCTTCATCTTACCTCCCTACTGACACCTCCCACCTACCCGCTCATCCACCAACCCCTACACACACACACATCCACCCACCTGTTCATCCACCAACCCTACACACACATCCACCAGTGTATGTATCTATATATATAGGCCACTTCGTCTATACCCCAAGGGCTGGCTAGTTGGGTACAGATATCACACACATACACTCTCTCTCTCTCTCTCTCTCTCTCTCTCTCTCTCTCTCTCTCTCTCTCTCTCTCTCTCTCTCTCTCTCTCACACACACACACACACACACACACTGTAACGCAAGAATCATCCATCACACTGTTCTCCAGCGACCATTCATCCCTCCCTCACCACACGCTAATTTGCAAATCGATTCACCACGCCACATCTGCGTCCAGTTTAAATGCCATTAGCATAATTCGCCATAATTCGCACACGCTCTCGACACCGGGGGGGGGGGGGGGGGAGGGAGGAAATAAACGCACCATACAATAATGATAATATTCCCGGTCCATCCTGGCCATCTGGACATCACTGTAGCCTGGTATGTAGCCGGGGGGGTGTGTGCACCAGAGAATGACGCGATGACGTCCATACGTTTGAACTGTCAAATGGATTCGAGCGTTTTTTAAAGAGCTGTGTGTCACCAATGCCATCCCAGGGGTTTGTGGCTAGGAATAATGCGAGCGGTGTGTGTGCGCGCGTGTGCGCTCGTCTGATCCGTATCTGTTGCACTGTGGGAAAAATATAGTTTTCCCCCCCCACCACCCCCTTTTTTTTAACATACGACCACGTTAGATACATATTATATATATATTCTTTTTCCTCTGTATCACATATTATGGTTATGAACTGTGTGTTTACGCTACTAAAGAATCACTTTATTTACACGTTAATATTGTTATAACACGATAAATACGAGTAATTACTGATCAAACGTCTTTAATTATCTAGTTTGTGCTATAATACTAATAACAACCTTATATATACTTTGTCTAAACATACTGGAACTACGAGTAATTATTATTTAAACGCCTTTATTTATTTGAGTCTATATAGAGACAGGGTTTCTGGGGCGGCGTGGGTGGAGGGCACCAGAGCAAGGCGGAGGGCGTGGCCAGAGGAAGCAAACATGAACCTAACCCAACCAAGGTGGTCCAAACTGGACCAAGTTGTTGGTCTGTGTCTATCCTCACCCTCATGCCAGGTGACGTCTTCCGCAACACCTGTACACACCACACCCTACACCCTATCCTATACCCTACACTAGGCCACACTCTACACATTACACCAGGTCATATCCTACACCCTACACAAGGTCGTATCCAAAACCCTACACCAGGCCATATCCTACACCTTACACCAAGCCATGTCCTACACCTTACACCAAGCCATATCCTACACCCTACCCTAGGCCATATCCTACACCCTACACCAGGCTATGCCCTATACCCTACACAAAGCCATATCCTACAAGGTCATATCCTACACCCTACCCCAGGTCATATCCTACACCCTACACCAGGCCACATCGTACACCCTAAACAATGTACGAGTGTGTGTGTGTGTGTGTGTGTGCAGCAGTACACCCGACGTATGTCAGAGGAGCCCCCCCCCCCGACGCTGAAGTGACACATCCCCCCACACAATCCTCAAAGAAGCCACGAGAATAAAGCTAGTCCTTACATCCCTTAGTGACCCAAGATTACTCGCCTTGTCTCCTCCTGTTTTTTTTTTTTTTCCGTTGTCTCGTTCATCCTCGTCGTGAGTGTTGGGTGTCTGAGGGACGACAGCGGAAGGCCTATGGTGGTTCACAGCGAAGGAGGGTGGCGGAGGGTCAGAGGTCAAGCAAGCCCAACCCAGGATGGGGGTCGTAGACACTGAAAGACATGGTTAGAGCGAGGTAGCGTTCAGGGAGAGAGATGAACTGAGCCTTAGAGGAGAAACTCCTCACTTGGCCCCCTTCTCTGTTCCTGCTGGGAGATAAAACTGTGACACACGCCTCACAAGAGTCTCTCTTCGCGAGACTCTGACGAGAACATAGTGAGTACTGACTGGTCCGAAGATGAGGTCGAAGTGCCTCATACTTCCTCTACACCTCCCTCCTCATCTCGCCCTTCCTCCTCATCCCATCTCCCTCCTGATCTCACCTCCCTCCACATCCCGCCCTCCTCATACTACCTCCCTCCACATCCCGCCCTCCTCATACTACCTCCCTCCACATCCCGCCCTCCCTCCTCCTCATCAGTCTCAGGTCCAGTTAAGTCAACAGTTCACTGACATGGCTGAGGGAGGGAGGGAGGGAGGGAGGGAGGGAGGGAGGGAGGGAGGGAGACGGTGTGTACCAGCAGTCTCACCCGGGGGAAGTACCCCCACAGCAACGCTTTTTAGTACCACCGGTGATGCCGACTGCTTAACTGGGGGACATCCTGTGTACGGTACGACGGTACGGTACGACACGGTGCGACGGTACGGTACGGTGCGACGGTATGGTACGGTACGGTACGACGGTATGGTACGGTACGGTACGACGATACGGTACGGTGCGACGATACGGTACGACGGTACGGTCCGACGGTATGGTACGGTACGACGGTACGGTACGACGGTATGGTACGGTGCGGTGCGACGGTACGGTACGACGGTATGGTACGACGGTACGACCCTCGGGCAGGATGATCCCGGCCTCTGTGGTCTGCACCCTCTATACGAGGCCGTTCGGGTTCTAAAGGGGCCGTGTCTACGAGCGTTTTAAAAAGGCCCTCAACGCTTCCGTGTGAGGCAATCAAGCAGGAAGTTAACAACACTAGTGTCAGTACGAGTCACACAGGCCGAGGGGGAAGCAAACAACACCAGGGTTTACTCACACACAACAACACTAACTGTTAAAGAACAAAAAAAAAAAAAATAGAAAAAAGTGGGTGAAATCGGCGTTCACACCTGGAGGAACCCCCACCTGTAGCAGTAGTAGTAGTAGTAGTAGTAGTAGTAGTGGTAGTAGTAGTAGTAGTAGTAGTAGTAGTAGTAGTAGTAGTAGTAGTAGGAGTAGTAGTAGTAGTAGCAGAGAGAGAGAGAGAGAGAGAGAGAGAGAGAGAGAGAGAGAGAGAGAGAGAGAGAGAGAGAGAGAGAGAGAGAGAGAGAGAGAGAGTACCGCAGGAGGTGTGTGTGTGTGTGTACGTGTGTGTGTGTGTCGGGGGGGGTCTGGTCTGGTACCCTCATTCCCATAGGTTCACTGGTGACTGTCACGGCGGTGGAAGGGGAGGGAGGATGGAGGGAGGGAGGGAAGGTGGAGGGAGGGAGGGAGGGTGGGAGGGGACGTCCTAGCCTTTCAACAGAGGCAGGTGGTGAGGAGGAGGAGGAGGAGGAGGAGGATGGTTGGTGCTGACGCCCCCCCACCTGGGGCCAGGTGGTGAATCTCTTTCTTTAAAGGTGCCAAAGTACAGCAGGAGGAGGCCCTCCTCCTCACCACCACTCACAACGCACACTCACAAAAATGAGGTCAGTGGGTTGGAGGTAAGGGGGAGGGAAGGAGGCGGGAGTATGTGGCAATGAGTGAGGAATATTTTTTTGAAGGCTTTTTTTTTTTGCAGGTGACAACAGCAGGAGGAGGAGGAGGAGGGAAAGGTGAAGTTTGGAGGTTAAATATAGTGATGCAATATGCACTCGGAGGTGGTTGAATGTCAGGGTTATATAATGGGGTTGGGTGGGAGCTGGGGCAGATGGTGGACATGTGGTGGTGGTGCTTGTGGCTGTGGTGGTTGGGGGGGGTGATGATGGTTGTGGTTGTGGTGGTTGGGGGGATGGTTGTGGTTGTGGTTGTGGTGGTGGTTTGGGATGGTGGTAGTAGTTGGTGGAGGTTAGAGTGGTGGTTTTTGGTTCCAGGCCTCATCCATATTAACAGGTCATCAACATCACGTAGGTCATCACCATTAACATGTCATTAACATCACTCTAGATCCTTAACATCAACTATGATAAATCATTAACATCACCTGTGTTGATCATTAACATCACCTGTGTTGATCATTAACATCACCTGTGATGATCATCAACATCACCTGTGATGATCATTAACATCACCTGTGATGATCATTAACATCACCTGTGTTGATCATTAACATCACCTGTGATGATCATTAACATCACCTGTGTTGATCATTAACATCACCTGTGATGATCATTAACATCACCTGTGATGATCATTAACATCACCTGTGATGATCATCAACATCACCTGTGATGATCATTAACATCACCTGTGATGATCATCAACATCACCTGTGATGATCATCATCACCTGTGATGATCATCAACATCACCTGTGATGATCATTAACATCACCTGTGATGATCATTAACATCACCTGTGATGATCATTAACATCACCTGTGATGATCAACATCACCTGTGATGATCATTAACATCACGTGTGATGATCATCAACATCACCTGTGATGATCATTAACATCACCTGTGATGATCATCAACATCACCTGTGATGATCATCAACATCACCTGTGATGATCATTAACATCACCTGTGATGATCATTAACATCACCTGTGATGATCATTAACATCACCTGTGATGATCATCAACATCACCTGTGATGATCATCAACATCACCTGTGATGATCATTAACATCACCTGTGATGATCATTAACATCACCTGTGATGATCATTAACATCACCTGTGATGATCATCAACATCACCTGTGATGATCATTAACATCACCTGTGATGATCATCAACATCACCTGTGATGATCATTAACATCACCTGTGATGATCATCAACATCACCTGTGATGATCATCAACATCACCTGTGATGATCATTAACATCACCTGTGATGATCATCAACATCACCTGTGATGATCATTAACATCACCTGTGATGATCAACATCACCTGTGATGATCATCAACATCACCTGTGATGATCATTAACATCACCTGTGATGATCATTAACATCACCTGTGATGATCATCAACATCACCTGTGATGATCATCAACATCACCTGTGATGATCATTAACATCACCTGTGATGATCATTAACATCACCTGTGATGATCATCAACATCACCTGTGATGATCATTAACATCACCTGTGATGATCATTAACATCACCTGTGATGATCATTAACATCACCTGTGATGATCATTAACATCACCTGTGATGATCATCAACATCACCTGTGATGATCTTTAACATCACCTGTGATGATCATTAACATCACCTGTGATGATCATCAACATCACCTGTGATGATCATTAACATCACCTGTGATGATCATTAACATCACCTGTGATGATCATCAACATCACCTGTGATGATCATCAACATCACCTGTGATGATCATTAACATCACCTGTGATGATCTTTAACATCACCTGTGATGATCATTAACATCACCTGTGATGATCATCAACATCACCTGTGATGATCATTAACATCACCTGTGATGATCATTAACATCAC
Source organism: Panulirus ornatus (assembly GCF_036320965.1). Lineage (NCBI taxonomy): Eukaryota > Metazoa > Arthropoda > Malacostraca > Decapoda > Palinuridae > Panulirus > Panulirus ornatus. The sequence goes on along the minus strand of NC_092225.1, from coordinate 91,056,971 downwards.
CTGTGATGATCATTAACATCACCTGTGATGATCATCAACATCACCTGTGATGATCATCAACATCACCTGTGATGATCATTAACATCACCTGTGATGATCTTTAACATCACCTGTGATGATCATTAACATCACCTGTGATGATCATCAACATCACCTGTGCTGGGCTCACGCGACCTTCATTATAATCAGGGTATTGGCACGTGCCCAACACCACGTGACTGCTAATGACCATTAATGTTAACCATTACACATCCAATTGTGATCATGTACACCACATCCTGATGTACATACATGTGCCATCACATCCCAGTGTACATAGGTGTGCACCACATCCCGATGTACACGTGTGTATCACATCCCGGTGTACACACATAAGCACTAAAACCCAGTGTACACACATGTGCACCACATCCCGGTGTAAATACATGTGCACCACATCGTAATATACATATGTACGTACACCACATCCCGGTGTACACTGACGTACACCTCAATCTGATGTATATAATCCCCTCCCCCTTCCCTCCTCCCCTGCCAGGTAACCACACACACACACACACACACACACACACCCACCCCCCACAACCTTCTCCTTCCCCCCCGCCCTACACCAAGACCGTGAGATTGGTGTCATGGGCGGGGTTAGCGGATGTGTGTGTGTGTGTGTGTGTGTGTGACCAATCACATCCACCCCCAGGATCCATATACGTGCCAGCCAGTAACACAGCTCCAGGCGAGATGTCTACTCAATTTCCATACTTTTATCGTACTAAATTGTCCCATACCGACTATACCGTTTCATGATAAAAAAAAAATAAATAATAATAACCCATATCTAACAGGTAGCCATATCTGAACCCTTTACGTTCAACGTCTGTTACGTCTACGAAGTACACTGTCGATTTCCCTATTTCCAAATACTGAAAACTCGTTACGCAGGCCGTTCGCATAACCCCATTGTTGTTGGTCTATCGGGTTATCAACAGCTGTGTAAGGGTGTGGTAGTGGAAGAAAGAAAGGACCAGTCACTGTGTCATTAAACTTGACCCACTCGAGCGAGTGCGTTACCAGAGCATACGTTATCTGAAGGTAGTCAGTCTTACAGGTCATTGTAAACACTGAAGAGTGGGTCGCGCACCGCCGCGCCCGACCGTGCCGGCCTCCGCGGCGGGTTAACTAGGGCTCGAACCTCACTCTACTATCGGGATTTTCAGTGGATATAGTTTTTTTTTTTTCTTGAAGAAAATGAGGCATACATTCCCCTCATGTATGAAAAACTATATGTAATTTCGCCTAAAAACTGCAATATACGAATGAATTATATAATATACATGCAACTCTCAATGGAACAATGAAACAAAACACCCAGGGTTCGGAACTGTTCGAATCACTCTCGACAAATATTAGCCCTTCTGAAGGGCTCAAAAAGCTGATCTGGACGGATATCTACAAAGCTTACCAGACCGGCCACCAGGTGGTGTAGGGCCAGTACGCTTGCACAGGACAGGGGGGGGGGGGGGGAGGCCTCTCTCTCTCTCTCTCTCTCTCTCTCTCTCTCTCTCCTGACTAAGAAACAACCAAGTCACATTTTGGTCCGGGACCGACGAGCGACGGAGGTAAACGAACCTTCCAAACCCAACCACCTTAGGGCAAGGTAAAGTAGCATCGTCAACTCGATGGACGTACGAAATATGAAAATACAAATAACGTGCATGTATAGTAGTTAAGATCAGGACGCGCGAATGTGTCATGATCTCGACTGAAACATAGTTTACCTTTTAATGAGTCACATCAGCGGTGGACGCTGGGTTACATTAACGGTGGAGGGAGGGTTACATCAATGGTGGACGTAGGGTTTATAACTAACCTATACAACCCCACCACCACTTACCACCAACACTCTGAACCTAACCTGAGCTACGGGGGTGACTCGGAGCGCGCCACCTGTGCTGGCCTGGGCCTGGCCTGGCCTGGCCCCGCCCTCGACCGTTACTGACGGTTGGGTCTACTGCCGCCACTGCCGCTGGTGGTGGTGGTGTGACCTTAATTAAATCGTCATACTCACGGCGCTCACCTTACGGACAATGCTGACGACCGCTGCCACTTCCCACCATTATGTTCTGGCCATTGGACCACTACTGTAACTTCACGCCATCATGTTCTGGGTACTACGACACTAACGCCGCCACTTCCCCACCATCATGGTCTCGCCAGTAGATACCAACGGCGCTACTTCCCGCCATCATGTTATGGTCACTACAATACTAATGCCACTTCCCACCATCATGTTATGGCCACTACACTACTAATGCCACTTCCCAACATCCTGTTCTGGCTGGTACACTACTACTGCCACTTCCCACCATCATGTTCTGGCTAGTACACTACTAATGCCACTTCCCACCATCATGTTCTGGCTAGCAAACTACTAATGCCACTTCCCACCATCATGTTCTGGCTAGTAAACTACTAAAGCCACTTCCCAACATCATGTTCTGGCTAGTAAACTACTAATGCCACTTCCTACCATCACGTACTGGCCATTACACCACTACTGCCGCCGCCACTTCCCACCATCACCACGTTCTATTCGACCATTGGCCTCACCCTTAAAATGCCAACATAATTCCATTGTGCGAGGGAAGGTGTGCTGAAGACTACTGTAAATATACTATTTTTCGTCTCAAATATTGATTGACCTCTCTTAAGGTCAGGTCAAGAGGCCAGGCGTTATGCCCTTGGGTCGTACCGTCGTGCTCAGGGGTCGTACCGTCGTGCTCAAGGGTCGTACCGTCGTGCTCAGGGGTCGTACCGTCGTGCTCAAGGGTCGTACCGTCGTGCTCAAGAGTTGTACCGTCGCGCTCAAGGGTCGTACCGTCGTGCTCAAGGGTCGTACCGTCGTGCTCAAGGGTCGTACCGTCGTGCTCAAAGGTCGTACCGTCGTGCTCAAGGGTCGTACCATCATGCTCAAGGGTCGTACCGTCGTGCTCAAGGGTCGTATCGTCCTACTCAAGGGTCGTACTGTCCTACTCAAAGGTCGTACCGTCGTGCTCGAGGGTCGTACTGCCGTACCCGAAGGTCGTGCGTAAATCAGACTAATTTCTCCTCTATGAAGAACATTGTGAATATAACAATAAAGTTGTAGAATGATGATAAGGTGTGTGTGTGTGTGTGTGTGTGTGTGTGTGTGTGTGTGTGTGTGTGTGTGTGTGTGTGTGTGTGTGTCTGTATACAACCTTAAAATGCGTGAAGATAATGTTGTTATTCTACATCTACATTTACATGTCCTGTTTTTTGTCAGTGAATGATATGTTCTTACTGCCTACTGGCTGGTCGACTACCAACCCCCTTCCCTCCTTACCTCTCTACCACAGCCCTGCCAGCCAGCTGGTCGACTACCAGCTCCTGCTAACTTGGCTCCTAACACAGCCCTGCCTGCCAGCTGGTCGACTACCAGCCCCTGCTAACTTGGCTCCTAACACAGCCCTGCCAGCCAGCTGGTCGACTACCAGCCCCTGCTAACTTGGCTCCTAACACAGCCCTGCCAGCCAGCTGGTCGACTACCAGCCCCTGCTAACTTGGCTCCTAACACAGCCCTGCCTGCCTGCTGGTCGACACCCCCTTTCCTACCTTACCTGCTAAAACGTGGCCCTGCGTGCTGGTCGACTAACCCCCCAACCACCACCCCTGCCTCTGGAGGGAGTGTGAGTCATGGCGACCACCGTGATCAGCAGCGGCAGGGGACGCCTACCTCCCTGCCGGCCTCCGTCCATGACTTCGCTCAACCTTGAAACTGCTATTACTGCCATTACCTCCACCCACATCCCTCCCTTCCCCTCACCTCATTGCACCTCTCAACACCCCCCATTAAAATAAACAAAGTCTACTACTGTCCTCATCAATATATATATATATATATATATATATATATATATATATATATATATATATATATATATATATATATATATATATTACTGGACCTTCAAAAATTGATCGCACGCATTTTATGGCATTTCAGGTTAACTGGACACCCCCTTAAGATAAGAACTGGTCGTCCCTCAGTGGCTCCTAACAGTGTAGAACGAACCATCTAACTGGGTGTAGTTTACACCCTCCTCCTCCTCCTCCCCTTCCCTTCCCTTCCTTCCTCCCTCACAACAAGCAAGTTTGCTCTTCCCTCCATCGTGTCAAAATGGGTTCGCTTCTCAAACCATCCAAATGGACTCGCGCGGCCACGTCGCCTAGCGCGGCTCCTACCAGCATCCATCACGTCGTAACAGAGCCACTCAGGGGGAAGCTACACGTTCGCGTTTTCTTGCCCAGTCTGCGCCTCGTCTCCCCTACAACAGGTCTTCCCCGATAAACCCACCACCACCACCACCAGCGGGCTGGATTTCCCAGCGGAGCCAGACGCAACCCGGGTTAAGTTTAGCGCCTGTAAAGACATACAATTTCTTCCCGCGCTTCGCCCTCAATCCCTGCCACCACCGCACACCTCTCCCGTCTCCCTTCACGGCGCCACAACTCCACAACTCAAACACATTAAACACACTTGGTTCCACCGTAACATCTAATCTCTCTCTATCTATCTATCTCTCTCTATCTCTCAACCTCGCATTACGCAAATATCACTTACAACTGTCTCTTTTGAGACACGCTCCCGTTCAGGTGGCGAAAAATTGTCCTTTTGAACGTCTGTTCCGATTCTACACAGGAGTGACGTGTCCTTGCATGGATGATGGAGTGCTAGCACTCACATCTGGGACGGTCGCAGCTCCACTTCTTCAAGTAAGTAAAAAAAAAGAGTCAACTCGTAGTCTGCAGTACGATTTAGCAACACTCCCTCTCTGGCCCACGAACCCGAACCGCGTAACCTTAAAGTTTACACAGAAGATGGTTCTCTTTCTCTCACTTCTACAGATGTTACTTCGGTTTCTGCTCACGAGAACTGGCAGCTGGCATACTCTCCCTCTCCCATTAACTATACCACGTAATACTGGGCAAGGCACTGCTTCGTAAGACTAACTGTCAGCTTGTGGGCAACTCAAGGATGGCCATTTGTAGTATAACTATCGCTTCCAATGACACCGCTAAGCTCTGACACTCTTTCGCTTCTCAAAGTCTTTCCTAGCACCTAGAACCTGACCCCTTTTTAACAGGGCAAGTCTTTCGCTTCCTCCAATACTCTTAGATTATCTTCCTTCTTCCCCCCACCTTTTACTATTCTATCTCCTTGTCCCCTTTTTTTTTTCGCTTGCTTCACTGAAGGCCTGGACTCGACAGGGACTTTTGTCTGACACTGAAACCTCAGACGTAAAACAAAAGCAACGACAACAACAACAACAACAACAACAACAACAACAACAACAACGTGTGGACACAGAGAGATTCTGATCTTATTTCGAACCTGAAGTGAACGTCGATAACTGGAGGAACTGGTGGAATCCCCAACCAAACACCACAGACGTTGTTGTCAGTTATGATTATCATCTTAATCTTCTGTATGTTATAGGGAGAGAGTTGTACACACACACACACACACACACACACACACACACACACACACACTCCAGCCCAAGCCAGGTACCCATCTTATCGCCCAGCCCCGAGGGGAAAACGAACAGCTGGATGGACTGTGGACCGGGATTCGAACCTATACGGGTTTTGATCTCCAAGGCGGCCTGTGCATGCGTGACGGTCAGTAACGCTAACCTCTACATCACGGACGTCCGCGCGCGCGCGTGCGCGCGTGTGTGTGTGTGTGTGTGTGTGTGTGTTTGTGTGTGTACAAATCATCTCTAAGGTTTAGTCAGGTCTCGAGGACGGCTGAGTCATTTCTCACCAAGTCTCGTTTCAAATGCAAATAAGAGTTAAGCCAAAGCCTCAGCTGGCAAATACTAAACCCTGAGATGTTCGTATGGACGAAGGGCGAGGGATGATGATACAGTCTCTGGGGAGGGACCATCCAAGCAACAGCTTCAACATTAAAATATTCCTGAACCCGATACACTTCCAGAAGCAGAGGATAAACCAAACTGCGAGTCATATACTGCGCACGAGCCTACTCAGAGTGGGTCGTCTTTAGACCTCGACCGACGACCGAGGATGAATTCGAGTAATCTGACGATTTTATTTATTTTTTTCTCTCATATCCAAAAGGATTTAGCGAAGCTAGAGATGAACAACCACGTCCTTGGACGTACGTACACACGGACGTACAGGGGGACGGGGTGGTCCATGATTCGACCAGGTCTTGGGAGCATTGCAATACCGTCCAACCAGATGGACTACATCACATGTGACCCAGACAAGAACAAGAATCGAGAGGCTTCGTGATGGAGGAACCTCCTGCTGTAGGTGTGTCCCTCCACAGCGGGGGGGACGAACGGGTCACCCCCTCTCTCTTTCCACACACACACACACACACAACTCAATGGTTAGCCCACGAGGACGTGTTGGCAAAAATGTCAGATGTGTGTGGTTGGTGAGGTAGCGACAGGAGGCAGACAGACGCCAAGAAGGAACGCTCATGGAATGAGTGAGGACGACACACAAATGAGTAACAGAAGCGCACGGGACAGACGGGAATGGGATTCAACGGTTCTGTTCAAGGTAAGATGATGATGAACCAGTCCCGTTTCGACTGAGATGGTTCATATCCAGAGCTCAGTCCCCTGTTCCTGTGTACTGCAGAAGCGCATGTTACGTCTAGGAGAAGCGTGGGTAATACCTTCCACATGGAACACCAAGGCGACCGCATCGCCCACTGAGGAAAGCTGTGAACCTTACAACCTTCACTTCCTGGACCCCATCCTCCCCCTCAGCCTAAGACGATCCCTTCCGGCCTCAGACACCTCTTTCCCCAGGATCTTGATGTCAACATGAAGGAAAAAAAATTACACTCACGTCACTTCCGTCAAAATAATCCCACAAAACCCTTTTGACAACCTCCTCCTTCCTCCGCACACACACGCCTCACGGAGAGAGAGAGAGACAGACAGTTTCTCACGCCTTTCAGAGCCAGACCCCTACACGCACACCTCCCACAGAGAACCCCCTTACACGCCCGGCTCATATACATAGACCCCCACACGCACGCCTTATAGACAGAGACCCCAGCAAGCCACGTCACGTTGGTCGACCCAAAGGATACGGTTATTTGCGACGTCCGTGTGACCCACAACAAGGTTACGTCCCCCGTAACACACTCATCAAACCAGGCCACATACCCTACCACACACACCACCAGGACACTTCTCCCACCCGACCCAGGCCACATACACTACCACATCACCAGGACACGTCACCCACCCGACCCAGGCCACATACCCTACCACACACACCACCAGGACACTCTCCCACCCAACCCAGGCTAGATATTACCATTACGTTGTACTGTACTGTACTGTACTGTACTGTACTGTACTGTACTGTACTGTACTGTACTGTACTGTACTGTGTAGTCTTACACAGTCAGAGCCTAGTGAAGGGGCAGGTGTAATTACCAGTTTGTAAAACACAGGGAGAGTTTTACACTCGAAGGGGCCGCCATTTTTTTAACATTCTCTCTTGTCATACGATACACACACTTCTGTATGGTGTCTGCACTCACCATCTCCTCATTTAGTTTATCCCCTTCATCGGTAAAAATCTCATACGACAGCAGTACTTTACATCTAACCAAAGACTCTTGCTTAACTTCTTGCTCTATCCTCAGGATGTTCTATTCCTACATCTCTCTCTTAGAACTGTTCACTATCCACGTCACTGATGTGTTTCAGAAACTTAAAAAACTTATGATCAGGTCGCCCCTTACTCTCTTCTCTTCCAAGGTGGGAAAATCTAAGCTTTACCCCGTAACTGAGCTCTCATAAGTCTGGTACCATCTTCGATGCCCTCCTCTGGACCTTCACCATTTGCTCTGTGCTTCTTGAAGTTCGGTGGTGGCCAAACTTGAGGAAAAGCATTACCTTATCCATGACTTTGAATGCAACCCTAACATTCGCCAGGAGACACTTGATCTCCCTTGATCTCCTTAACTGTTCTCGTCGGGAGGGATTCCGGCGTACAGGCTTGAGGCGATGTCGGCACTCATGACCCCCTCTCACCTCACACTCACATTCCTCCAGTTTACTTCCTGCCAGATGATAAGCTTCTCGGGTCCTTCCTGCACTACGACCCATCCTAAAGTATTTACAACTGCTCGGGTGGCATTTCCTCACCCGCGTCTTAAGACCAACTTCAGAGTCTTTCTAGGTCCCCCTTTGTGGGCAGTCCTCCACGCACTCACGACCTTTGCGTAGCATCATCTGCAAACATACGCCAAGTCCATGGCTTCTCTGGCGAGTCATTCACGTGGATCAGGGAGAGTAATGGTACCAGAACAGGACCCTGTGGCACTCCAGTGGTTGACCTGTTGAGGTTAGAATGAAGAACTGAACGTCTTTCAGGGGAATAGGGAGAGGGTATTAGGGTAGTGTGAAGAGTACAAGGGATAATAAAGGTTAGGGTGTAGAGTAAAGGAATATAATCAAGGGTAGGCTGCTGGGGTAAGTAAGGGTCAGTAAGGTTATAATAGATCCAGGAAGGCCACAGTGACGTAAGTGTTACGTAAGGTGAGGGCGGCGGCGCCACTGAGGGGAAGACCCGAGCTGCTCCGCTGACATTATTATATCACAGCGAGGGACACCCAGTCCATCACCACCCCCCCCACCTACCCCCAACCCTCACCTCGACACGTACACTCCCTCCCTCCCTCTCTCCCTCCACTCACCGCCTCCCGGCTTAACCTGGCCTACTTCACCAAGCCCTCCCTTCGTACTATACCTGTTCCTCTCCCTCTCTACCACCTTCTCTTACCTCTCCCCTGCCAACAGCAGTATGGACAAAATGATAAAGCCAATGAACGAGAACAGGAACTTTACTAAGTGAAGCTGCTGCTGGACGTGAGGACATGAGGTGCCATGAGACTGGCTTCCTCCACACCTGCCACTCATGGGAGAACGTGGCACGCCAGCCTACGTACGTAAACAAACAACCTGGCTCGTCTGGTGTGACGTGGGAACAGCAACACAGCCCAGGACCTCTTCGTAATCAGGGACAACGTCCAGTCCATAGTGAGGGTTGGTTATGATGATGATTGGTAGACAACATACTAAACAATAATTGGCTGTAGGCAACGCACGCGACAATTTCGTTCCTACGAGTTGTGTAATGCTTTTATCGCCCCTGCTGCACAGTTCGAATCCCAGTGATAATATCTGAAGGGTGAGTTCTTGGAGAAGAGGGAGGTGGGGGGTGGAGGGGTGATTCTTACGTGCGTGTCACTCATTTTGGGAGGGAAAGTTAGGATCCCATGGCGAGGGAGCCCTGGGTGAGGGAGCCCTGGGTGAGGGAGCCCTGGGTGAGGGAGCCCTGGGTGAGGGAGCCCTGGGTGAGGGAGCCCAGGTTGAGGGAGTCCATGGTGGTGAGAGAACCCAGGGTGAGGGAGCCCAGGATGAGGGAGTCCATGGCGATATTGAAACTTGTTTATAGAAAGTTCCTTCCTCATCAATACGTCCCTCTCGAACGACAACCACACACACACACACACACACACACACACACACACACACACACCTGGGGCCGTGGTGGTGCCTGCCTGATAGAGTATGATGACCAAGCATTATAATAGCCTCATCTCAGCTGGTCACTATCAACAGAGGAAGCCATGATTCATACCGTCGTACGTAGCACTGTTTCAACCCCGACGACGTGACACTTATTGTAGAGCGACCGATGGGTCACACATACTACTCTCTCTCTCTCTCTCTCTCTCTCTCTCTCTCTCTCTCTCTCTCTCTCTCTCTCTCTCTCTCTCTCTCAACCTCTGAGGTGTGACACAGAGGGATTTCTATAGCTTTCAGTAAACGATCAACGAAAATTATCTTTTCTATGTTTACATGTACTTCAGTACTTGTGTGTGTGTGTGTGTGTGTGTGTGTGTGTGTGTGTAGAGTACTCGCGAGTACTATATATATATATATATATATATATATATATATATATATATATATATATATATATATATATAAGGAGTCTTATAATGTTATTAGTATTCTAGGACAGGCTGACCCAAGTCACATGTGGTCTGCCTTGGTCACACCTGCGACAGACGATGGCCTGGTTCCTGTGTGCCACACACAATGTACCCCGTGATGCCCCTCACACCATCTGATCAAGTAACGCTCACCACCACCACCAGGGGCGCAGTTATCGGTACGGGGCGTCCACATGTACACACATACACACCCGCATGGCAACGCTGCTTCCATGATCTACCCCCCGTAAGATTGTCCTTAGGCAACGGTAAGTGTTATCACGGTTTACTTCACGATTTTCGGAACTTATAACGTAAGTCAGTAGACGTAGTTCACGTTACGTCATTCGTGGTCTCTTAGCGTTAATGATATATTTCGTAGAATATATCTTTTCTCTTTTTTTTTTCCTACCATGTGCTGCCTTTTTGATCGAACTTATCATTTTCGTGATACACACGTTGGCTTTCCGAGAAATTACCCTCGTATTCTCCATTACACTGAGCCATGAGCTTCGGTAATCATTTGACTGACAATCTAATCAGGTCTAGTAAGGTGTGTAATGGAACCAAAGATTGAAACTCACTCTTAAAACAACATATTTTGGGACTACTGTTCCTCAGAATCTCATTGACATGAGACGAAACGCTACCTACTGAAACCTTTCCAAAATGTTTCGTATGGGGGTATAAGCAATTTTTTTTTTTTCGCCCCTGGGTGTATGGCAAAACTCAAGACATTTATTCTTTTGGCCATTACTTGGCCATTTTCGAAGCAGTCTTCGCGAAATTTCGTACACACAATTCTTTCTGCATGTACCATGTGTATATTAAATTCGTGACCTGACGAATATTCGCCTGCTTTTTTTTGGGGGGGGGATCAAAGTCACATAAAAAGAGTTCAATCTCATTTTTTTCTAGCCATTACTTCAGCCGATGTTCATGAAATATGGCACCAAGATCTGTTTCCGTATACCATAGACGATGACGAATTTGTGATTTGGCGTTGTTCAGCCTTCTTTTAATGGCCTACACACACACACACACACACACACACACACACACACACACACACACACACAAATATACAATTTATACCACTATTTCATTTATCTTACGACTGTAATCATAGCGCTAAGGAAATTGACTTTGACGAGTCTTGGTACAAAGATACATAAAGTTCATATGGAGGGAAACACATTACTCTCGCCCTAAAATACTGTCCGTACGACTGCACAAAGTAATTCATAACAGAGGGTGGATTACGTACCGCGTTCCATTACTTGTCTTTTTACGTACTGAATTACCTAATTCCATTACTAGTCATTGTATGTGATGAATTACCTTGTTCCATTACTCGTCTCTGTACGCATTGAATTACCTTATTCCATTACTTGTCTCTGTACGTAATGAATTACCTTACCTCCTTGATCACGACTGTACGTCCTTCAGGAGAGATACCCTGCCCTTTGACCTTTCCTTAAGAGGTCAGGTCAAAGGCATACCCTAATACTCCACAGCCGCACCGTACTGCTCAAGGGTCGTACCGTCGTGCTCGAGGGTAGTAGCACCATCGTGTTCCAAGGTCGTAGCATCGTGTTCCAAGGTCGTACCGTCGTGTTCCAAGGTCGTACCATCGTGCTCCAAGGTCGTAGCATCGTGTTTGAAGGTCGTACCATCATGCTGCAGGGTCGTTCGTTCCCTCGTACTGAAGGCGTCCGGTTTCAACAGTTTTGTTGGCACCTTTCTCGCGAAGCTTCCTCCTTACCACAAGTTTACTCTGACGTCGCGTTTAAGAACTTGGCAAGGCCATTGCCAGAGCGAGTGTTCAACCTTGACTCTTGTGCTGCATTACGAAAGCCCCATCTTCCCCTAAATGGCTTTTCCTAAGTACCGTGAGCACAGAACGATCCCAGAGCATCTTGTGCCCCATGTGCTACACACTATTCATGGGAATTCAAGGGCAAATGATAGATGATAAAAGACCTGATGGTCTAAGACGAGGTTATCTGCCGAAGGAAGGTACGTGGGAAGGACAGATAACAGAAGACCTGATGGTCTGTGACGAGTTTATCTGCAGGAGGACAGTACATTTGCTCGCCATTTGCTCGTCTTCCGTCGCTTCTCCCGTCCATCCCTCGCATGACAGAGGCAAAAGGTGTGATTACAGGTATCCAAACACTGTATGTCAGTGACCCACACCCCCCCATATCATCATCATCATCATCCCCCTCCCCCCCCTACACTTCCCCACTCTAAGCAATGAATTACATAACCAACACTATCAACATTTGGAAAAAACATAGTTACACTGTGTGGGGAGGAAACAAATAATCTCACAGCTTTTAAAAAAGATCCCGGAACACAGATGTAACATGAATGGTTAAACCCCTGGAGCAGGACGCTGAAAAGTTCAGGTCAAAGGTCAGGTCATCTCTCTCTATCCAAGGGTTCGTGCCGTCGTGCTCAAGGGTCGTATCGTCGTGGTCATGGGTCGCAAAGTCGTGGTCAAGGGTCGTTACCGTCGTGGTCAAGGGCTGTTACCGTCGTGGTCAAGGGTCGTATCGTCGTGGTCAAGGGTCGTTACCGTCGTGGTCAAGGGTCGTTACCGTCGTGGGCAAGGGTCGCACCGTCGTGGTCAAGGGTCGTACCGTAGTTCTAAAGGGTCACACCGTGGTGGTCAAGGGTTGCACCGTCGCGGTCAAGGGTCGTACCATCGTGGTGAAGGGTCGTACCATCGTGGTCAAGGGTCGTACCATCGTGGTCAAGGGTCGTACCATCGTGGTCAAGGGGTCGCACCGTCGCTCTCAAGCAGCTCGGGGACCAAACTCAGTTTTCTTTCCTCCTCCCCGGCCCGCCGAGGTAACACGGTGTGACCTGCTGCTGTTGGTAGCGTTCGGTCACGCCGTCCGACACGACTACCACACACCACCCACGCGCGTGGACAAGACGCCCTCCCCAGGTCCTGCAGCCCTTCACTCCACTCCTCCAGCAGGTGGGGCAGCAAATAGGAAACAAATAGGGGGCGCCAGCCTAACACCCTGGTGTACGACACCTGCAAACTCTGTCTGCCAGAGGACAGTAAATACAGCGCTCCACTTTCCTCGTACACACGTACGTAAGGAAGGAAGGAGTTGAGGGAGGAAGAAAAGGAAGGAGAGAAACTTTGTTACCGGACCATTTCCAGGAATAAGCTGGGCGCATCGCACAACCTCGAAGGCGGAAAGTGGATCATCAAACTGTTTCCAGGTACAATCTGGGTACACAGGACGAGGGAGAAGTTAAGTGACCACCAGGTACACCACAGTTACACCTGGGGTGCACAGACCCGGCTGTGGGGGGTTAGAAGACCTCCCAAATGTTCGTATGGTATACGTATGGTAAGGTAAGGTCCCACTACCACCTGTTGGGGGTGGGGGGGTAAAAGACCCTCCCAAACCATCGTAAGGTATACGTAATGCAAGGCAAGGTGTCAGACCCATTCGTGGGGGTAGAAGACCCTCGCAAACCATCGTAAGGTATACTTAAGGTAAGGTAAGACCCCAGACCCAGCTGGTGGGGGTAGAAGACCCTCCCGAACCATCGTATGGTATACGTAAGGTAAGGTAAGATCCCAGACTCAGCTGTGGGGGTAGAAGACCCTCCCAAACCATCGTAAGGTATACGTAAGGTAAGGTATGGTCCCACTACCAGCTGTGGGGGGTAGAAAACCTCCGTAAAACCACAGTTCAATACACAAACAAGTGCAGCTTCCCTATTAACACACTAAAAATTCCTCGTCTCCCATCAAGGACGCCACGCGTCACATCACACAACGAAAACAAACATGTCCATCTTTCAACACCACAAGATGGCATCGGGCACAAGCAGCAGATTCTCTCTCTCTCTCTCTCTCTCTCTCTCTCTCTCTCTCTCTCTCTCTCTCTCTCTCTCTCTCTCTCTCTCTCAACTGCCAGTTAGCTTCACCCCGCTTAACGATCGTCGTAAGTCGTACAGCATCACCACCAACACCGCCATCATCATCAGAGATTCGAACAATTAACTACCAATCATAATTTACGGGTAGAATAATAATAATAATAATAATAATAATAATAATAATAATAATAATAATAATAAAATAATAATAATAATAATAAAAATAAAATAATAATAATAATAATAATAATAATAATAATAATAATTATAATAATAATAATAATAATAAAAATAAAATAATAATAATAATAAAAATAAAATAATAATAATAATAATAATAATAATAATAATAATAATAATAATTATTTTTTTTTTTTTTTTTATACTTTGTCGCTGTCTCCCGCGTTTGCGAGGTAGCGCAAGGAAACAGACGAAAGAAATGGCCCAACCCCCCCCCCCCCATACACATGTATATACATACGTCCACACACGCAAATATATATACCTACACAGCTTTCCATGGTTTACCCCAGACGCTTCACATGCCTTGATTCAATCCACTGACAGCACGTCAGCCCCGGTATACCACATCGCTCCAATTCACTCTATTCCTTGCCCTCCTTTCACCCTCCTGCATGTTCAGGCCCCGATCACACAAAATCTTTTTCACTCCATCTTTCCACCTCCAATTTGGTCTCCCTCTTCTCCTTGTTCCCTCCACCTCCGACACATATATCCTCTTGGTCAATCTTTCCTCACTCATCCTCTCCATGTGCCCAAACCACTTCAAAACACCCTCTTCTGCTCTCTCAACCACGCTCTTTTTATTTCCACACATCTCTCTTACCCTTACGTTACTCACTCGATCAAACCACCTCACACCACACATTGTCCTCAAACATCTCATATCCAGCACATCCATAATAATAATAATAATAATAATAATAATAATAATAATAATAATAATAATAATAATAAAAATGAAATAATAATAATAATAAAAATAAAATAATAATAATAATAATAATAATAATAATAATAATAAAATAATAATAATAATAATAATAATAATAATAATAATAATAATAATAAAATAATAATAATAATAATAATAATAATAATAATAATAATAATAATAATAAAATAATAATAATAATAAAAATAAAATAATAATAATAATAATAATAATAATAAAATAATAATAATAATAATAATAATAATAATAATAATAATAATAATATCTCGGAAAGCAAAAATGGGTATGTTTGAGGGAATAGTGGTTCCAACAATGCTGTATGGTTGCGAGGCGTGGGCTATGGATAGAGATGTGCGCAGGAGGATGGATGTGCTGGAAATGAGATGTTTGAGGACAATGTGTGGTGTGAGGTGGTTTGATCGAGTAAGTAACGTAAGGGTAAGAGAG
This sequence comes from Panulirus ornatus, assembly GCF_036320965.1. Classification (NCBI taxonomy): domain Eukaryota; kingdom Metazoa; phylum Arthropoda; class Malacostraca; order Decapoda; family Palinuridae; genus Panulirus; species Panulirus ornatus. Next base: position 91,041,552 of record NC_092225.1, on the reverse strand, counting down.
ATGTGTGGAAATAAAAAGAGCGTGGTCGAGAGAGCAGAAGAGGGTGTTTTGAAATGGTTTGGGCACATGGAGAGAATGAGTGAGGAGAGATTGACCAAGAGGATATATGTGTCGGAGGTGGAGGGAACGAGGAGAAGAGGGAGACCAAATTGGAGGTGGAAAGATGGAGTGAAAAAGATTTTGTGTGATCGGGGCCTGAACATGCAGGAGGGTGAAAGGAGGGCAAGAAATAGAGTGAATTGGAGTCATGTGGTATACAGGGGTTGACGTGCTGTCAGTGGATTGAAGCAAGGCATGTGAAGCGTCTGGGGTAAACCATGGAAAGCTGTGTAGGTATGTATATTTGCGTGTGTGGACGTGTGTATGTACATGTGTATGGGGGGGGGGTTGGGCCATTTCTTTCGTCTGTTTCCTTGCGCTACCTCGCAAACGCGGGAGACAGCGACAAAGTATAAAAAAAAAAAAAAAAAAAAAAATAATAATAATAATAATAATAATAATAAAATAATAATAATAATAAAAATAAAATAATAATAATAATAATAATAATAATAATAATAAAATAATAATAATAATAATAATAATAATAATAATAATAATAATAAAATAATAATAATAATAAAAATAAAATAATAATAATAATAATAATAATAATAATAATAATAATAATAATAATAACAACAACAACAATAATAACAACAATAATAACTACGACGGATTTAGCGTTGAGAGAAGCCGCGCCACCTGGCAGCGGACCCCCTCCCCCCCACAACAAATCATCTCCCCCTACCCCCCTTTCCCCATCTCTTAGGGCGGGTACCCCCCCCCCCCACTCCCACCCATATCCCCCCTTCCTCCCTATCTCTCAAGGCGGGCGGGCGGGCGGATGCACGACGGGCGGCTGTGGTATTATCTGGTGTACACCTTTAAACTAACACACACACACACACACACACACAGATAACAGCGACAGATAACCGAATCCGGGCGTGATGGGGCGACACGTCCAGGCCACGAATAAAACCACGAAAAAAAAAACCCTTCCCCTCTAACACCGCCCCCCCCTTTCCCCTAACAGAGGGGATACGTATATATATATTTTTTCTCTAGGAGAACCAACGAAAACAATATATATATATTCCCGTTTCCCACAGACGAGGGTTTTTGAAGGGCGTTAAAATTTTCCCGATGGACAACGTGGATGGCGTAAGGTGAAATCTACCGGAGACGCACGGTGAAGCAATGTGGAAGATACGCAGACCGGCGGGAATGATGTTCAACGATACCCTTGAACTATGTCGATGTTCAACGAAAACCCCTGAACTATGTTCCGTAATACATATATATATCTATCCTCACATACCCGTCCCAAATAGGGAAGGGGGGCTTAAGTGATTCTGGGAGATAAATTGGTTATGGGGGCCTTAATTGGTTCGAAGGAGCTTAACTGGTTCGGGGGTTTAACTGGTTATGGAAGGCTTAATTGGTTTAGGGGAGCTTAATTGGTTCTGGGGGGTTTAATTGGTTCTGGGGGGTTTGAATGGTTATGGGACGCTTAATTGATTCTGGGCTGGTTTAATTGATTCTGGGCTGGTTTAATTGGTTCTAGGAGTCGAATTGGTTCTGGGCTGGTTTAATTGGTACTGGGGGGAAAAGGGTCTTAACTGGCTCTGAACTTGAGGTGAACGTGTTGGATGTATCCGTAACACAGAAGTCCTTACGTGGAGCAAGGACAGGTTAGGATACCTTTCCCAGCCCGTTCGAAAACCTCGAACCCTGGTATTCGATTTAAAAAGATCCGGTTAAACAACACCAGCAAGCCAGCATATACTGTTCAGGTGTCACGTCCTCACACACACACACACACACACACACACACACACACACACACACACACACACGTGTAATTATCCATCTACTACGGGGAGGTGGTTTTACACTTGTAAGACCCCATCTCTTGTTTGTGTGTGTGTGTGTGTGTGCAGCCATGAGCGAGCGTAAGCCTGCGTGGTTGAGCACTACGGTCATCATGGCTCGATCCTTTCCCCTCCTTCTCAATACCCAGCACACACACACACACACACACACACACACACACACCTCGCATCGAACCCCCCGGCTTCCCAACGTTTCAAGTTCGTCGGACAACAGAACACCTCAGCCGAGGCCATCCTACATCACCACCTCCTGACACTCCACTACCCACATCCCGGGTGACGGCGAACTGGGCGATCACAGAAAAAAAAGAATAAATTGGAGAGAGAGAGAGAGAGAGAGAGAGAGAGAGAGAGAGAGAGAGAGAGAGAGAGAGAGAGAGAGAGAGAGCAGAGAGGTGATGGCAATTTCTTCGTAAGACATAAGGTACAAAATATCATCAATATTCATCATGTGATCCTCTCTATCTGTATTTGATCATCAATCACTATCTATCCAGTTCTTTGTCTCCACCTCTTTAATCCTGGATGTGGATGGGGAGCTGTGGCCTCGGTGCGTGACACATGACAGCTAGAGACTGAGTGTGAACGAATGTCGCCCTATTTTTTTTTGGTTGTTGCTTGTTTTTCCAGGCGCCACCTCGCTAACGCGGGAAACAGCGATCACGTATTATCATTACTATCATAATAATAATAATAATAATAATGATAAATAAATGAATTATATATATATATATATATATATATATATATATATATATATATATATATATATATATATATATATTCATTTATTTATTTATTCATTTATTTTGCTTTGTCGCTGCCTCCCGCGTTAGCGAGGTAGCGCAAGGAAACAGACGAAAGAATGGCCCAACCCACCCACATACACATGTATATACATAAACACCCACACACGCATATATACATACCTATACAGTTCAACGTATACATACATATACATACACAGACATATACTATATACACATGTACATATTCATACTTACTGCCTTCATCCACTCCCGTCGCCACCCCGCCAAACATGAAATGGCACCGCCCCCCCCCCCCCTCTCCCCCGGGCGTGCGCGAGGTAGCGCTAGGAAAAGACAACAAAGGCCACCACATACGTTCACACTCAAGTCTCTCGCTGTCATGTGTAACGCAACGAAACCACACGTTTTATTCGGAGAGAGTGAACGCCCTATACTACACAAGGGAAACATCAGAAGGTCGTACAAGGGACATGATCAATAGCTCCACACAAGACATTCTCTCCCGTCTTGACCAGGACATATGAGCCCTCCCGGCTCACGTCGGCTCCTCCGCTCCACCTCACCCCTCCGGGCCAGGCACTGTCAACAGTGAGGTGAGTCTCTCCAGTCAACAGCACGGAGTCCACTCAGTGAGGGAGGGTCGTGGCACTTACCACACAGAGCCACAAAAGTTCACGCCAGACTCTATGATTGCCTTCCCAATGTAATTCTCAACGCCATACTCTATAATTACCTTCCCAATGTAATCCTCGACTGCTCTGGCAAGGAGCATTCCCCGGCAAATCTATCCCCCACACACACACACTCCACATATCACCCTCCTCCTCCTCCTCCCAGATCAGTCAACAGCAGGGGACTGGAGAAGTTCTAAAGCTGGGAGGAGAAATTGGCAGCCGAGCCTTGCCGTCGGAGCCTCATAGCTCCCTCACCCGCCCGCTCGCTCGCCGGCGACCTTGCTCGCCAGCCAGCTGAGCTACAGTGTGTGGAGGAGGGCAGAAGCTACAGTGGCACCTCCCCTCACCACCACCACTCACCCTCCACCTCCTCAAATATAACCAACTGACTCTCACTCACTCATGGCCCGGGATCATATACCCACACAGCTTTAGCCTCTGCCCACAGGTAAAACACACAAACACATACACACACACACACACACACACACACACACACACACACACACACACACACACACACACATTTAAAGTGCGTTTCTCCCCCCTTCCCTTCAATTCAGACGAAATGGAATTCCCACATGGAGACGGGACGTCTCATCATCGGAGCTCCGTCCGACATGCTTGGTGAGGAGGAGCTGCGATAATCCCCGCTGAATCCGCTAACCCAAACCCCGTTACGTCAACTGGGTCACGTAGGCTTTAATGCAGTCGTCGCAACGTAATTGGTCGGCGCACCTGATCCGATGACGAAATGTTGACGTTGCGTTAACGAACGACGAGAGAGCAACATCCGGGACACGCGGAGGAGGCTGAACCAAGGGAGAGAGAGAGAGAGAGAGAGAGAGAGAGAGAGAGAGAGACGGAGAGAGAGACGGAGAGAGAGACGGAGAGAGAGAGAGAGAGAGAGAGAGAGAGAGAGAGAGAGAGAGAGAGAGAGAGAGAGAGGATGGTGGCACCTCCTCCTGAAGCAGTAGGAGGAGGTCCTCCCTCCTACTGACGTGTGGCTGACGCAGGTCCTCCCGACCTCTGCCTGACGCAGGGCCTCCCGTGTGACGTCCGCCCGACACAGGTCCTCCCGACCTCTGCCTGACGCAGGGCCTCCCGTGTGACGTCTACCCGACGCAGGTCCTCTCGACCTCTGCCTGACGCAGGGCTGGGCTCGGCCTCTGGGAAAACCTGGTCCCCCTCATACCATCACCACCGTGGTCAGGTTATCACACGGTAAATACCACGGTAAATACCATTTCTTCTCCTTGTTGAAATTAGGATCCCCTGGTATGTATTGGTTGTCAACCTTCCTGTATATATGACTTAATGTATACATAGCCACAAACAAACAATAACACACACACAAACTCGTGTGTGTGTGTGTGTGTGTGTGTGTGTGTGTGTGTGTGTGTGTGTGTGTGTGTGTGTTCTATTTGTACTTTGTGAAGAGTAAAGACATGATACATATATACAAGGTTAAGAGATGGGGCAACATGACTGTAAAACTCTCCCCGAAACACACACACACACACATACACACACACACACACACACACACACACACACACACACACACACACACAAAGAAACAAACAAACAGATGAATAAACAAATCTAGATAATACAGAGAGACAGGAGGATGTACTGACAGGATAGACAGACAGAGGTAAACAAAACAAAACAAAAAGATAATTATATATACTGATGCTGATTGGAGAGAGAGAGAGAGAGAGAGAGAGAGAGAGAGAGAGAGAGAGAGAGAGAGAGAGAGAGAGAGAGAGAGAGAGTGCTCACAACTCTTGCCAAATTATCTCCACTTCCTCTGGTCTCATCCTGTGGCCTTCGTCTGCACCGTCCGCTAACCTACTCCACCAATGTCAAGTTTCCCTTCCCATCTCGTCCTTTCTCTTCCCATCCCTCCCTTCCTCATCCCCTCTCACCCCTTCTCTTACCCTCCCACTTTCCTACGTTATCGACCCTCCCAGCTGCTTCCTTCGTCATCTAACTCCCTACATTTGTAATCTTTCCCTAATGTATCACTCGTCCAACATCATGAGATAAGGTGAAGTATGGAAAGGCAGGGAAAGGTGAGGTAAGGCAAGTTAAGGTAAGGTCACATCTTCCATTCACTTCAAACCTATTCCCATTCGCCGTACAGACTCACCATTGCACCTATTCATCGTGAACTTTTCCCCGTCCATTTCTATTCGTTTTTCATCTACCTTCTTTATACACACACACACACACACACACACACACACACACACACACACACACACACACACACCTTCCCTCTCCCCTTAGGCTCATCATCATCCAGCCTACGAGGATTTCACCCGCTGTCCACACCGTTCATCCACACATCAACTCATCATCCATCAACACATCTCAACCGCCGTTACGTACTTTCCCACCCCTCCATCACACCTCGCCTCCCCTCTACCGTAACCAACCATCAGCATTCAACCCACAAGCCTTTTTCAGTTACCTAGTCAGTTCGCGGCGTCGGAACCACACTTTCCACGCACTCTACACCTCACACTTTCTCTCCGCCACCACACACACACACACACACACACACACACACACACACAAACACACACACACACTCCTCGGTCGTACCATGCAAGACTGCTACCCCCCCCCCCCCCACCCATCCCACACTAGTGACAGCGTGCATGTAGCCTCCTACCCAGGCCCCACCGAATTTACACACTCTCCCTTCACTTTGAGAGCTCTCTGTCCACTCTACTAACTTCCAATCCACTCTACTAACTTTCCATGCAATCTATCCACTCTACTAATTTTCCATGCAATCTATACTATACTAACCTTCCATGCAATCTATCCACTCTACGAGCTTCCATGCAGTCTATCCATTCTACTAACTTTCCGTGCAATCTATCCACTCTACTAGCTTCCCATGCAGTCTATCCACTCTACTAACTTTCCGTGCAATCTATCGGCTATACTAACCTTCCATGCAATGTATCCACTCTACCAACCTTCCATGCAATCTATCCAAACACGACTCGTGAGCGCCTATCCCCACACCCCCTCCCTACATCCCCCTCTCACATCATACCACCTCACCCCTCTCCACACTCTCCTCACCTTCTCCCACGACTCACACCATTACCCCACCAACCCCCTCCCTCTGCCATCATCGAACACAACCCCACCACACCATCACCACAGCCACCAGCACCACCAGCACCACCGCTGCGCCAGGCTGGACTCTCGTCTCAACCACACACCACACGTCTCCACCACACACCACACGTCTCCACTACACCAGCGGTGGTGGTGGTGGTGGTCAGGGGAGAACAACGCAAAATGCGGGTCTGATCCACATACAAGTTCGTCTGTTCACGTACATGTTCGTCTGTTCCACATACAAGTTCGTCTGTTCCACGTACAAGTTCGTCCTGTTCCACGTACATGTTCGTCTGTTCACGTACAAGTTCGTCTGTTCCACATACAAGTTCGTCTGTTCCACGTACATGTTCGTCTGTTCCACGTACATGTTCGTATGTTCCACGTACATGTTCGTCTGTTCCACGTACATGTTCGTCTGTTCCACGTACATGTTCGTCTGTTCCACGTACATGTTCGTATGTTCCACGTACATGTTCGTCTGTTCCACGTACGTGTTCGTGTGTTCTACGTACATGTTCGTGTTCTACGTACATGTTCGTGTGTTCCACGTACATGTTCGTCTGTTCCACGTACATGTTCGTCTGTTCCACATACAAGTTCGTCTGTTCACGTACATGTTCGTCTGTTCCACATACAAGTTCGTCTGTTCCACATACAAGTTCGTCTGTTCCACATACAAGTTCGTCCTGTTCCACATACAAGTTCGTCCTGTTCCACGTACATGTTCGTCTGTTCCACATACAAGTTCGTCCTGTTCCACGTACATGTTTCGTCTGTTCCACATACAAGTTCGTCTGTTCCACATACAATTCGTCTGTTCCACGTACATGTTCGTGTTCTACGTACATGTTCGTGTGTTCCACGTACATGTTCGTCTGTTCCACGTACATGCCCGTCTGTTCCACATACAAGTTCGTCTGTTCCACATACAAGTTCGTCTGTTCCACATACAAGTTCGTCTGTTCCACATACAAGTTCGTCTGTTCCACATACAAGTTCGTCTGTTCCACATACAATTCGTCTGTTCCACGTACATGTTCGTCTGTTCCACATACAAGTTCGTCTGTTCACGTACAAGTTCGTCTGTTCCACATACAAGTTCGTCCTGTTCCACATACAAGTTCGTCTGTTCCACGTACATGTTCGTCTGTTCCACATACAAGTTCGTCTGTTCCACATACAAGTTCGTCTGTTCCACGTACATGTTCGTCTGTTCCACGTACAAGTTCGTCTGTTCCACATACAATTCGTCTGTTCCACGTACATGTTCGTCTGTTCCACATACAAGTTCGTCTGTCCACATACAAGTTCGTCCTGTTCCACGTACATGTTCGTCTGTTCCACGTACAAGTTCGTCTGTTCACGTACATGTTCGTGTGTTCTACGTACATGTTCGTGTGTTCTACGTACATGTTCGTCTGTTCCACATACAAGTTCGTCTGTTCACGTACAAGTTCGTCTGTTCCACGTACAAGTTCGTCTGTTCACGTACATGTTCGTCTGTTCCACATACAAGTTCGTCCTGTTCCACGTACATGTTCGTCTGTTCCACATACAAGTTCGTCTGTTCCACGTACAAGTTCGTCTGTTCACGTACAAGTTCGTCTGTTCACGTACAAGTTCGTCTGTTCACGTACAAGTTCGTCTGTTCACGTACAAGTTCGTCTGTTCACGTACAAGTTCGTCTGTTCACGTACAAGTTCGTCTGTTCCACGTACATGTTCGTCTGTTCCACATACAAGTTCGTCTGTTCACGTACAAGTTCGTCTGTTCACGTACAAGTTCGTCTGTTCACGTACAAGTTCGTCTGTTCCACATACAAGTTCGTCCTGTTCCACGTACATGTTCGTCTGTTCCACATACAATTCGTCTGTTCCACGTACATGTTCGTCTGTTCCACATACAAGTTCGTCTGTTCCACATACAAGTTCGTCCTGTTCCACGTACATGTTCGTCTGTTCCACATACAAGTTCGTCTGTTCACGTACAAGTTCGTCTGTTCCACGTACAAGTTCGTCTGTTCCACATACAAGTTCGTCTGTTCCACATACAAGTTCGTCTGTTCCACGTACAAGTTCGTCTGTTCCACATACAAGTTCGTCCTGTTCCACGTACATGTTCGTCTGTTCCACATACAAGTTCGTCTGTTCCACATACAAGTTCGTCCTGTTCCACATACAAGTTCGTCTGTTCACGTACAAGTTCGTCTGTTCCACGTACATGTTCGTCTGTTCCACGTACATGTTCGTCTGTTCCACATACAAGTTCGTCTGTTCCACATACAAGTTCGTCCTGTTCCACGTACATGTTCGTCTGTTCCACATACAAGTTCGTCTGTTCACGTACAAGTTCGTCTGTTCACGTACAAGTTCGTCTGTTCACGTACAAGTTCGTCTGTTCACGTACAAGTTCGTCTGTTCCACATACAAGTTCGTCTGTTCCACATACAAGTTCGTCCTGTTCCACGTACATGTTCGTCTGTTCCACGTACATGTTCGTCTGTTCCACATACAAGTTCGTCTGTTCACGTACAAGTTCGTCTGTTCCACATACAAGTTCGTCTGTTCCACATACAAGTTCGTCTGTTCCACATACAAGTTCGTCTGTTCACGTACAAGTTCGTCTGTTCCACATACAAGTTCGTCTGTTCACGTACAAGTTCGTCTGTTCACGTACATGTTCGTCTGTCCACATACAAGTTCGTCTGTTCCACATACAATTCGTCTGTTCCACGTACATGTTCGTCTGTTCCACATACAAGTTCGTCTGTTCACGTACAAGTTCGTCTGTTCCACATACAAGTTCGTCTGTTCCACGTACATGTTCGTCTGTTCCACATACAAGTTCGTCCTGTTCCACATACAAGTTCGTCTGTTCCACATACAAGTTCGTCTGTTCCACATACAATTCGTCTGTTCCACGTACATGTTCGTCTGTTCCACATACAAGTTCGTCTGTTCCACATACAAGTTCGTCTGTTCCACATACAAGTTCGTCTGTTCCACATACAAGTTCGTCTGTTCACGTACAAGTTCGTCTGTTCCACATACAAGTTCGTCCTGTTCCACGTACATGTTCGTCTGTTCCACATACAAGTTCGTCTGTCCACATACAAGTTCGTCCTGTTCCACATACAAGTTCGTCTGTTCCACATACAAGTTCGTCTGTTCACGTACAAGTTCGTCTGTTCACGTACAAGTTCGTCTGTTCCACATACAATTCGTCTGTTCCACATACAAGTTCGTCTGTTCACGTACATGTTCGTCTGTTCCACATACAAGTTCGTCTGTTCCACGTACAAGTTCGTCTGTTCCACATACAAGTTCGTCTGTTCCACATACAAGTTCGTCTGTTCCACATACAAGTTCGTCCTGTTCCACGTACATGTTCGTCTGTTCCACGTACATGTTCGTCTGTTCCACATACAATTCGTCTGTTCCACGTACATGTTCGTCTGTTCCACATACAAGTTCGTCTGTTCCACATACAATTCGTCTGTTCCACGTACATGTTCGTCTGTTCCACATACAAGTTCGTCTGTTCCACGTACATGTTTCGTCTGTTCCACATACAAGTTCGTCTGTTCACGTACATGTTCGTATGTTCCACGTACATGTTCGTCTGTTCCACATACAAGTTCGTCTGTTCCACGTACATGTTCGTATGTTCCACGTACATGTTCGTATGTTCCACGTACATGTTCGTCTGTTCCACGTACATGTTCGTATGTTCCACGTACATGTTCGTATGTTCCACGTACATGTTCGTATGTTCCACGTACATGTTCGTCTGTTCCACATACAAGTTCGTCTGTTCCACGTACAAGTTCGTCTGTTCACGTACATGTTCGTCTGTTCCACATACAAGTTCGTCTGTTCCACGTACATGTTCGTCTGTTCACGTACAAGTTCGTCTGTTCACGTACATGTTCGTCTGTTCCACATACAATTCGTCTGTTCCACATACAAGTTCGTCTGTTCACGTACAAGTTCGTCTGTTCCACATACAAGTTCGTCTGTTCCACATACAAGTTCGTCTGTTCACGTACAAGTTCGTCTGTTCCACATACAAGTTCGTCTGTTCACGTACAAGTTCGTCTGTTCCACATACAAGTTCGTCTGTTCACGTACAAGTTCGTCTGTTCACGTACAAGTTCGTCTGTTCCACATACAAGTTCGTCTGTTCCACATACAAGTTCGTCTGTTCACGTACAAGTTCGTCTGTCCACATACAAGTTCGTCTGTTCACGTACAAGTTCGTCTGTTCCACATACAAGTTCGTCTGTTCCACATACAAGTTCGTCTGTTCCACATACAAGTTCGTCTGTTCCACATACAATTCGTCTGTTCCACGTACATGTTCGTATGTTCCACGTACATGTTCGTATGTTCCACGTACATGTTCGTATGTTCCACGTACATGTTCGTCTGTTCCACGTACATGTTCGTATGTTCCACGTACATGTTCGTATGTTCCACGTACATGTTTCGTCTGTTCCACATACAATTCGTCTGTTCCACATACAAGTTCGTCTGTTCCACATACAATTCGTCTGTTCCACGTACATGTTCGTCTGTTCCACGTACAAGTTCGTCTGTTCACGTACATGTTCGTCTGTTCCACGTACAAGTTCGTCTGTTCACGTACATGTTCGTCTGTTCCACGTACAAGTTCGTCTGTTCACGTACAAGTTCGTCTGTTCCACATACAAGTTCGTCCTGTTCCACGTACATGTTCGTCTGTTCCACGTACATGTTTCGTCTGTTCCACATACAAGTTCGTCTGTTCACGTACAAGTTCGTCTGTTCCACGTACATGTTCGTCTGTTCCACATACAAGTTCGTCCTGTTCCACGTACATGTTCGTATGTTCCACGTACATGTTCGTCTGTTCACGTACATGTTCGTATGTTCCACGTACATGTTCGTATGTTCCACGTACATGTTCGTCTGTTCCACGTACATGTTCGTCTGTTCCACATACAATTCGTCTGTTCCACATACAAGTTCGTCTGTTCCACATACAAGTTCGTCTGTTCCACATACAAGTTCGTCTGTTCCACATACAAGTTCGTCTGTTCCACATACAAGTTCGTCTGTTCACGTACATGTTCGTCTGTTCCACATACAAGTTCGTCTGTTCCACATACAAGTTCGTCTGTTCCACATACAAGTTCGTCTGTTCCACATACAAGTTCGTCTGTTCCACGTACATGTTCGTCTGTTCCACATACAAGTTCGTCTGTTCCACGTACAAGTTCGTCTGTTCCACATACAAGTTCGTCTGTTCCACGTACATGTTCGTCTGTTCCACGTACATGTTCGTCTGTTCCACATACAAGTTCGTCTGTTCCACGTACAAGTTCGTCTGTTCCACATACAAGTTCGTCTGTTCCACATACAAGTTCGTCTGTTCCACGTACATGTTCGTCTGTTCCACGTACATGTTCGTCTGTTCCACATACAAGTTCGTCTGTTCCACGTACAAGTTCGTCTGTTCCACATACAAGTTCGTCTGTTCCACATACAAGTTCGTCTGTTCCACGTACATGTTCGTCTGTTCCACATACAAGTTCGTCTGTTCCACATACAAGTTCGTCTGTTCCACATACAAGTTCGTCTGTTCCACATACAAGTTCGTCTGTTCCACGTACATGTTCGTCTGTTCCACGTACATGTTCGTCTGTTCCACGTACATGTTCGTATGTTCCACGTACATGTTCGTCTGTTCCACGTACATGTTCGTATGTTCCACGTACATGTTCGTCTGTTCCACGTACATGTTCGTATGTTCCACGTACATGTTCGTCTGTTCCACGTACATGTTCGTCTGTTCCACGTACATGTTCGTCTGTTCCACGTACATGTTCGTCTGTTCCACGTACATGTTCGTCTGTTCCACATACAAGTTCGTCTGTTTCACGTACAAGTTCGTCTGTTCCACGTACATGTTCGTCTGTTCCACATACAAGTTCGTCTGTTCCACATACAAGTTCGTCTGTTCCACATACAAGTTCGTCTGTTCCACATACAAGTTCGTCTGTTCCACGTACATGTTCGTCTGTTACACGTACATGTTCGTCTGTTCCACGTACATGTTCGTATGTTCCACGTACATGTTCGTCTGTTCCACGTACATGTTCGTATGTTCCACGTACATGTTCGTCTGTTCCACGTACATGTTCGTATGTTCCACGTACATGTTCGTCTGTTCCACGTACATGTTCGTCTGTTCCACGTACATGTTCGTCTGTTCCACGTACATGTTCGTCTGTTCCACGTACATGTTCGTCTGTTCCACATACAAGTTCGTCTGTTTCACGTACAAGTTCGTCTGTTCCACGTACATGTTCGTCTGTTCCACATACAAGTTCGTCTGTTCCACATACAAGTTCGTCTGTTCCACATACAAGTTCGTCTGTTCCACGTACATGTTCGTCTGTTCCACATACAAGTTCGTCTGTTCCACATACAAGTTCGTCTGTTCCACGTACATGTTCGTCTGTTCCACATACAAGTTCGTCTGTTCCACATACAAGTTCGTCTGTTCCACGTACATGTTCGTCTGTTCCACATACAAGTTCGTCTGTTCCACGTACATGTTCGTCTGTTCCACATACAAGTTCGTCTGTTCCACATACAAGTTCGTCTGTTCCACGTACATGTTCGTCTGTTCCACATACAAGTTCGTCTGTTCCACGTACATGTTCGTCTGTTCTCTCCTGTTCTGTGAAAACAATCCAACTTCACATCAGAACAAATTTCTGGTTAAACCAAGCTTTACCTGGCAAGGTCTGGCTGGCCTCAGAGAGAGAGAGAAAAAGATATATATATATATATTTTTTTTTTTTTTAAACTATTCGCCATTTCCCGCGTTAGCGAGGTAGCGCTAAGAACAGAGGACTGGGCCTTTTTTGGAATATCCTCACCTGCCAGGCCCCCTTCTCTGTTCCTTCTTTTGGAAAATTAAAAAAAAAATACGAGAGGGGAGGATATCCAGCCTCCCGCTCCCTCCCCTTTTAGTCGCCTTCTACGACACGCAGGGAATACGTGGGAAGTATTCTTAATCCCCTATCCCCAGGGATAATATATATATATATATATATATATATATATATATATATATATATATATATATATATATATATATAGATAGATAGATAGATAGATAGATAGATAGATATAAAATATAAGGGTAAAGAAGAGAGAAAAGTTAGTGTACAATACGGAGGAGCTGGTGGGGGTGAGTTACTGGGGGTCGGGAGGGAGGGGGATCACTAGGTGGTCCCTGACCATTGCCGTAATGGAGAACTTTTAACCCTGGCTCACACTCGATCACGGGGTCTCTCTCTCTCTCTCTCTCTCTCTCTCTCTCTCTCTCTCTCTCTCTCTCTCTCTCTCTCTCTCTCTCTCTCCCTTATTTCCCCTCCTCGTACTTTCCTTTACCTTTCCCTCGTCTCGTATCTAACTCTCCTTTACTAATATTCGCCAACTCTCCTGGTCAAATCCTTACCCCATTATCCACAGAACCATATCTGTAACGTCTGAATTCGATCCACAGATGATTAACAACAGAGTTGGTTACATAAATACTATATGTATATATATATATATATATATATATATATATATATATATATATATATATATATATATATATATATATATATATATTTTCCCTGGGGATAGGGGAGAAAGAATACTTCCCACGTATTCCCTGCGTGTCGTAGAAGGCGACTAAAAGGGGAGGGAGCGGGGGGGCTGGAAATCCTCCCCTCTCGTTTTTTTTTTTAATTTTCCAAAAGAGGGAACAGAGAATTGCGCCAGGTGAGGGTATTCCCTCAAAGGCCCAGTCCTCTGTTCTTAACGCTACCTCGCTAATGCGGGAAATGGCGAATAGTTTGAAAGAAAAGAAAGAAAGATATATATATATATATATATATACTTCTATCCCTGTGGTTTCTAAGGCCTCCATAGCTTCCAGAACTGGAGCGATCTCATATCCTACGATGATGAAGGATCATGTGGAAGGATGTGTTTAAGAAGCTGTGGTGTGTATTGTGGCAGAGGTCGTGAATCCTCAGTGGTAGGAGGAGGGACCAATCAAATCTGCATCCCCCGATGTTTACGCCGTTTTCTTTTTCATACATTCTTCGTTGTGACATCTCTTTTTCTATCACCAGCTTTCACCCGTGTCGATCATCTATCTCTTCTTATTATTTCCTCACATTCTCCTGTCATTTCTCATCAACCTCTATCCTCTCGCCTTTTCCTCTTTGACAGACTCGCCCAGATCCCAAGTGACACCACTTCCCTGTCGGGCGGGACGGAGAGAGAGAGAGAGAGAGAGAGAGAGAGAGAGAGAGAGAGAGAGAGAGAGAGAGAGATTCAAGGTCCTCTGGTAATGGCGTTTACCTCGTGGTTCTCCTGACGGCGAGGCGTCTTGGGCCACTAACCACCGCTGCTGTACCTGGCAGGTCCTCATTTCCCTTCCCCTCCCTCCCTCACTCCCGCATCCCTCATTTCCCTCCCTCCTTCACTCACCCCCGCATCCCCCACAGCCCCTGAACCTGGCAGGTCACCCCCCTCCCCCCATCTCCTCACCTTTACCCGTACCTAAACTGAAGCACTTAGCCTCCCCCCATCCCCCATCCCCCTAACATACACTCGTATGCCCATCCCTAAAACACAAAGACTCACTCACCCCATCAACTTGCGTCACTCGCCGCCATACACACACACCAGGCCCACGGATGACGCACTCTATCACGACCAGTGACCAGTTAAAGGTCACGACCATACGGCACTCTACCCACACTGTTATAACAAACCTTGGTAAAGGTAAAGGTAAGGTAAGGTAAGGTAAAGTTAGGTTAGGTTAGGTTAGGTTAGGTTAGGTTAGGTTACGTAAGGTAAGGTAAAGTAAGGTTAGGTTAGGTTAGGTTAGGTTAGGTTAGGTTAGGTTAGGTTACGTAAGGTAAGGTAAAGTAAGGTTAGGTTAGGTTAGGTTAGGTTAGGTTAGGTTAGGTTAGGTTACGTAAGGTAAGGTAAAGTAAGGTTAGGTTAGGTTAGGTTAGGTTAGGTTAGGTTAGGTTAGGTTACGTAAGATAAAGGTAAGTAAGGTTAGGTTAGTTAGGTTAGGTTAGGTTAGGTTAGGTTAGGTTAGGTTACGTAAGGTAAGGTAAAGTAAGGTTAGGTTAGGTTAGGTTAGGTTAGGTTAGGTTAGGTTAGGTTAGGTAAGGTAAAGTAAGGTGAAGTAAGGTAAGGTAAGGTAAGGATAGGTTAGGTTAGGTAAAGCAAGGTAAGGTAAGGTTAAAAAAAAAAAAAAATGCCACAGCGAACCATAACTCACGAATCACACACCCGCACGCACCCACGCACGCACGCACGCACCACGCACCCGCACGCACCCACGCACCCGCACGCACCCAACCAAACAAACCCTCATCTCCCCCTCCCCCCCCCACACACACACACACACCCAAACTAGTGGGAGTGTCGCCGGTAACAAGGAGACTCCATTACCACGGCCTGGGAGAACCAGAGACCAGAAATATACCCCGATGTGTACAGTGAGCGGCAGTGTGGCCGTGTGTATGTATGCCTGTTTGTATACTCGTACGTAATGTCTAATGCATACGTGTGTGTGTGTGTCTGTGTGTGTGTGTGTGTGTGTGTGGAATGTTAATACTCCGGGTACTAAATACTTGGAAAAATCAATATCAGAGATCGTTACGCGTTCACCACACACACACACACACACACACTGTATTACCGGCAGTCCAGTGGTCAACCCTCGTCCCTCCGTCTGCACCACACGTGCCTCACGTGGTGTCACGTGGTATGTACGTACGTACACCTGGGGCTTCTCTCGTCCGTACCGCTCTCCCAGGCCGCAGCCAGCAAGGCCTAATCCACCACCCCCAGCTGCTCCGCTTATCACGTACACACTGTACACTCTCTGTACAATATATGGGTTCTGGAATTTCTCGCTTTCTTTTCCTTCTTTTCTTTTTACTACGTCAGTTGAGACAGCACGGATAACTGAATGCCTCCCCCACTCCTCCCCCTTTTGTCACGGTGGAGGCTCCACTTACAGACAAAAGTCCACATCACGACCGGGCCTTGATTTTAATATAGAGAGGTTAATGAAGGAGGAAAATGTGGGGATGAGGGAGAGTATTTACGAATTTTGGAAGAGGTGAAAGTGACCTGCTTTTTCAAATGTAGCAGGTCATAGTTATTGGGAAAGACATGGGAGGTTTGTGAGTTAAAAAAAAACTTAGAGGTATAGGGAGAGAAACAGTTATCAAAACGGCCCACCTTTAAGTTGCCAACGTCTGCATAGCAATCA
>NC_092225.1:90989668-91014668 GCF_036320965.1 Panulirus ornatus | reverse complement strand
CCACCCCACCCCCATTCCAGGTTCTTCCCCCATTCCAGGTTCTTCCTCCCATTCCAGGGTGTTCTCCCCATTCCAGGGTGTTCCCCCCATTCCAGGGTGTTCCTTCATCCTTGTTTGTTAGCTTGTTTGTTTTTCGCGCAAACAAGACGCAATGCAAACACCCTCTCTCGGCGTTTTCGTTCATGCTGAGATGCACATGAGACTAAGCTTAGGCTACGTCATAGGCATTAAGCTTAGGCTACGTCGTGTTCATTAAGCTGACGCTACGTCGTGTGCATTAAGCTGAAGCTACGTCATTTGCTTCTAAGCTGAGGCTTCGTCATTGTGACCAATGTTTGCACCGGCGCATGACTGAACGTCGTCCAAGTCCCTCAGTGTTCTTATCACCAAATACATAGACTTACAATACATAGGACTGTAGTAGCAGCAGTAGCCCCTTCCCCATCACCGCAGGATAGACTGAACCTTTCCAGGAGTGTGAAAAAAAGAAAAAAACTCTTATGGAAGCCGTGGGACGCTCTGGAACCCAATGGTTGGCTAATCAGCGACTCATAGAAATATCAGAATACATTAAAAAACAAAAAACATCAAACCAAACCTGGGTACAATTTGACCCAAATGGCCTCCTTTAAGAGATACATGTCTAATCACATTTCGCAGTGATGGGCCGTCGTTTAATCAACGCTTGACACCGCCACTACGCCTCTGGCGACGTGTTCCAAGTGCACAATAATGATGTCGTCATACAAGAGGGGCCGAGTGACTGGTGTCTCTTCCATCACACGTTCAGGTGGCCCTACCGGCCTCTGTGCAAATGAGAGGAGGAGAGGGGGAGGGGGGAATCTTTTATGTATAAAGCAACCCCACCCACTGACCTGTTTACCCGCTCCCTGCAAGTACAGGCCAAATATAGATGCTTCATTATCCCCGGTCGCTAATACCAGCATCGGTAAAGGCAGACGGGGAACCAATGGCAATGAGATCATCTTTCTTTGGTTATTCGAATCCCATTATGATGTCTGCCGCTCCTGTGAAGAAACGTAGGCGACGCCGCGTAGCTTAAAAAAAAAAAAAAAAGCAAAGGAACTGACTGACTTGCCAGACAGCGGCATCTGGCGTGGGTTGGTTGGTCGGAGTCTTATACTCTGGACAATGTTACTCCTGCAAGGTATTTTATACACTTAATTCCCCCTCCCTCCCCTCCCCTTCCTCTCCCTTACTCCTGCAAACACATACACACACACATTTCTTATCACAAACACGCGCATCATGCGATTACTACACGAGATCACCTGTCAGAGCCACTACAGAGCTCTCGTGACGCGGGTAAAGACATGCCCCTAGTCATGGCCAACGCGGATGAAGAGAAAAACAAAATGAGGGGGGAAAAAAGAAGGAAAAAGACCGAAAAGGAGACTATCCAGGGCTTTTTAAATGGGTGTGGACCTGCTACGACAAAAGATGAAGGGAGGGGAGGGGAGGGGAGGGGAGAGGAGGGGAGAATAATATGCACCCCCGTGGTTCGAGGAGGACAGGAGGAGATGTCCCAACGGTCAATCCTCGTGTGGTTGGTCTCCTCACAAAACGTACAGGAAGCAGCATCAAGTAGTCAGGTGCTTGCGGGGCTGGGGCCTTCACTGACTGAGACACACGGAGACAGTAAAAATAATCTCAAAGGGGAAAAAAAAAGAATATAACAGATACATCTATGAATATCTCTACGTAGGCCATACTTATAACTGCTGTGAATATGCTCCAATGTATCACTTCAGCCAAGGCTCCATGTATAACTCAGCCCAAGCCCTATGTATAAATCCGGGCAAGATCTATGTATAACCTCATGTATTCTGCAGAGGTGACCTGCAGGTGTGGCGTGAGAGGAGGTTGGAGGATGGGGTGGGGTAGGGTGGGGGGGGGGGTGTTGTGTGTCACCATCACCGGGGTTGGGATGATGGGAGGATGGGATGGGGAGGGAGACAAGCAGCAGGAGCCAGTGAGAGAGATAGTTTCGTCACCTGAGAGACAAGACTTTCTAACCTGTTCCCACGACGCGTCGACAATGCAATCAGCTGCTCCTGACGCCATCCCAGATAGACGGATGGAGGGCGTCGTCAGCAGCCGCGCAGATGGGGAGGGAAGAGGGAGGGGTGAGGAGGGAAGGGAAGAGGGGAGGGAGGGAGGGAAGGGAAGAGGGGAGGGAGGGAGGGAAGGGAAGAGGGAGGAGGCTGAAGACAGTTATGTGATGATGGTGGATGGCGAAGCCCTGGCGACGACACGTTCTCCCCCCCACCCACTGTGCACGTCGGTACGACCCCTTGGGGGAGCGCCACGAAGGGACGACGACGACCCTTGAGCACAACAGTACAACCACAGAGTAATTCAACCAGACGTCTAACGAGAGATATTACGAATATATATAGGCCTGTCACAACCTGGGAAGACGTCGACTACAACACCAGGCAGACACGGACGGGTTGTTGAAGACGTAATTCACAACCGAGCGACGAGGATGGAGCACCACAAGGGTGTGAGTGGTGAGTCGTCATGGCGGAACATCTTACGAGGAAGCAATCACGGGAACTTTTGTGGCTGGCGCAGTTATCCTGTCGCCTGTCGCCCCAGCACCGCACGGGGAGAGTCGGGTGGAGTTAAGGTGGACTACGTGTCATGAGGAGGGAGAGAGATGTGTCAAACACAGCCTTCGTGTGGGTGCAGGAAAACGATGGTCAGAAATGCAGAGAGTGTGAGTCTTACACGCAAGGTTAGGTGTGTGTGTCGCACCCCAGTTTGCTCACCACACACTGACGGAGGGTGAGCCAGTTTGCTCACCACACACTGACGGAGGGTGAGCCAGTTTGGTCACCCCACACTGACGGAGGGTGAGCCACACTGCTCATCACACTGACGGAGGGTGAGCCACACTGCTCACCACACTGACGGAGGATGACCCAGTCTGCTCCCCACACTGACGGAGGGTGACCCACTCTACTCCCCACACTGATGGAGGGGGACCCACTCTCCTCCCACACTGACGGAGGGTGACCCACTCTGCTCCCCACACTGACGGAGGATGACCCAGTCTGCTCCCCACACTGACGGAGGTCTACAGATTTCCTGGCACAGTCCAGCGGAGGGCAGCACACACACACACACACACACACTGACCTCACGGGGGGGGGGGTATGCTACAGGGAGAGGCTAGTGTTCGCAACCTGGCCCAAAATGAAAGAAAGAAGAAATAGACGTGATCTGATCATGGGATAAATAAGTCCCTCAGTGCAGCTGATGAAGATGCCGACACAGAGCAGTTCTGTATGGCAGGAAAGCCATGAACAATTATTCATTCGGCAGTTAGAGTCGCACCAGCGGGACACGCTAAGTACAGCATTACGTCATGATCACATACAAGGCTAAAATAAAAGTCTATCATCAAACCCGTCTATCATCTATCATCCCCTCCTGAGCATACACAGCCACACATTATTATTATACAAGTATGAGAAAGTGAGTTGCTCAATCCACTGATTACATGAGACACATCAAATGCGCTGGGGACAGGCAAACCCTAGGATGAATTAACAATATACCAGCAAGTACAACACTTCCCAGTGAAACAGCCACAAACACACACACACACACACACACACACACACACACACACACACACGCCCTCGAGAGACGTGCCAGAGGTTCCAGAGTTAAGAACAGGACACTCCACATTACATAATGCTGCAGAGTCTCCTTGACACGTTCCTCACAACCTCACACCTCATGATATGTAGTGAGGAAGGACGAGAAGTGGAGGTGGGGTTAAAGTGGTAACTTGCCCCACACACACACACAAGCAGCTCCTCCTCCAGTCGAGTATAACCCCTGGAGTGTATGTGTCTTAACGACTCTGAATCTATGGCTTAGGGGCATCCTCCCGTTTTCAATATCTTGTCATAATACGTGACTTGGTAACCTGGATTCCTATTTTCTTTTTGTCATAGAATTTCCTGAATGTAACGAGGATAACGTAGAGATGTGGTGGCCTTCACTGGCGCATACCACCACCACCCACCACCCACCATCACCACCCACCTACCACCACCCACCCACCTACCACCACCACCACCCACCTACTACCACCACCCACCCACCACCACCACCCACCCACCACCACCACCCACCCACCTACCACCACTCACCCACCCACCTACCTACCACCACCACCACCCACCTCCTACCACCACCCACCTACCACCACCCACCCACCTACCTACCACCACTCACCCACCCACCACCACCCACCACTACCACCACCACCCCACCACCCACCCACCCACCACAGTGGCAGGTCAACCTAATCCGACGAGTGAGACTTGGCGGAAATTTCTTCAAACTGATGACCATGATGGGGGAAAATAAAGGGGAGGGGGGAGGTGGCGGGAGGGAAGGGGCTTAGAGACAGAGACCATAGAATGGACACTCCTAGTAAGGACATACACACACACACACACACACACACACACACACACACACACACACACACAGACGGACGGACAGGAAGCGAAATGTCATCTATAGAGAACGACGCACAGACGCCCGTCTCTCTCTCTCTCTCTCTCTCTCTCTCTCTCTCTCTCTCTCTCTCTCTCTCTCTCTCTCTCTCTCTCACTAGCCCCGACTGTGTCGCCCTGGGACTTCCCATCCGGGCCTCTCAACACGCGAGCACCCACGCTTTCTTACTACCACACACACACACGCACACACCCACGGTTTTTAAGCCTTGTTCCTGGACTGATTCACACAGTAATTCTCCCGGGTTATTCACACGGCCTTCACGACGGCTACAGGGTAGTGCCACGCTGGGGAGAGAGAGAGAGAGAGAGAGAGAGAGAGAGAGAGAGAGAGAGAGAGAGAGAGAGAGAGAGTTGCCGTCTCTCTGAACCTAACCAACCTGCCTCCTCCATGTCTCCACGTGAAGTCTCCTCCATGAGCACGACGGGATAAACCCTTGAGCACGACCGAACTGTCCCTTGAGCACGACTGTACGACCCTGGAGCA
This sequence comes from Panulirus ornatus, assembly GCF_036320965.1. Taxonomy (NCBI): domain Eukaryota; kingdom Metazoa; phylum Arthropoda; class Malacostraca; order Decapoda; family Palinuridae; genus Panulirus; species Panulirus ornatus. The sequence continues at coordinate 91,009,619 of NC_092225.1, read as the reverse complement.
AGACTAAACTACCCTTAACTACGACTGTACGACCCTTGAACACGACCAAAACATCCTTAAGCACGACCAAACTACCCTTCACCACGACCAAACTACTCTTGAGCACGACCAAAACAAACTACCCTTAAACACGACCAAACTACCCGCGAGCACGACGCTACGACCCTGGAACACGACAGCCAGCACGACCGTTACCATACGACAGTCAGGCCACCGAACCACCGGAGCGACCCGTGCGTTCAACGCGCATCACGGCGACGCGTCGCGATGCTCTCAAAAGACAACGCTGTCGCTCCGTCCCGCTCAGGGCGCCGCATGCGGCCCAGAACCACACGGCCGTGCCGCCTCGCTCGCGGCGGCAACCCGCCACACTGCACGGCCGAGCCAGCTCACACCCGACACCACACACACACACACACACACACCACTTGGACCCCCAACTGACAGCCATCATGAGTATGTGAAAGTTGCGCTCACATAAACCAGCGGTATGTGACGGATGTACCCATAAACCAGCGGTATGTGACGGATGTACTCATATAAACCAGCGTCATGCGACGGGTGTACTCATAAACCAGCGGTATGTGACGGATGTACTCATAAACCAGCGTCATGTGACGGATGTACTCATTAACCAGCGTCATGTGACGGATGTACTCATATAAACCAGCGTCATGTGACGAATGTACTCATCTAACAAGGGCTATGTGACGGATGTACTCATATAATAAGGGGTATGTGAAAGCTGTATTCACATAACCGGCATCATAGGACGGATATACTCATATAACCGGGGTTATGTGAAAGCTGTATTCAAATAACCATGTATGAAAGCTGTACTCACATAACCAGGGTATGTGACAGCTGTACTCACATAACCAGGGGTATGTGACAGCTGTACTCACATAAGCAAGGTATGTGACAGCTGTACTCACATAACCAGGGGTATGTGACAGCTGTACTCACATAACCAGAAGTATGTGACAGCTGTACTCACATAACCATAGGTATGTGACAGCTGTACTCACATAGCCAGGGGTATGTGACAGCTGTACTCAACCAAGGGTATGTGACAGCTGTACTCACATAACCAGGGGTATGTGACAGCTGTACTCACATAACCAGGGATATGTGACAGCTGTACTCACATAACCAGAGGTATGTGACAGCTGTACTCACATAACCAAGGTATGTGACAGCTGCACTCACATAACCAGGGGTATGTGACGGCTGTACTCACATAACCAGAAGTATGTGACAGCTGTACTCACATAACCATGGGTATGTGACAGCTGTACTCACATAACCAGGGGTATGTGACAGCTGTACTCATATAACCAGGGGTATGTGACAGCTGTACTCACATAACCAGGGGTATGTGACAGCTGTACTCACATAACCAGGCGTATGTGAATGAAGTTCCCACTGCACGTCAACACCTGCAGACAAACGCGTAGTAGATGTGAGCGGAGGAGGAGGAGGAGGAGGAGGAGGAGGAGGAGGAGGAGGAGGAGGAGCGGCGGCTGAACAACCAAATGAACACAACCACAACACAACCCAGACAACCTTAACAGCCAAGGTTATACCAGCGACCGTAAGGACGCAAACGACCACAAACAGACGAACAAGCACGGACAGACCTACCACTAATCATACTAAAAAAAGAAAAAAAGAAAAGAAATAAGAGAGAAAAAGACATAAAGAAAAAAAAAAAAGGGGGGGGAGGGAGGAGGTTAGCCTAGCGAAGCCAAAGTAGGTCGCGTCGGCAACACTACCACCACGATTGTCAGGACAACTTCCTCACTCATGAATAACGCATGGGAGGGGTGGAAGAAGAGGATGGGGGGGTGGGGGGTAGGAGGGGAGGGGGTTAGGGGAGGGGAGGGGGTTAGTGTTGGGGAGGAGAGGGGGTTAGTGTTGGGGAGGGGAGGGGAGGGGAGGGGAAGAGAGCTGGTGGTCCAGCTGGGTTGAGGGGAGGGAAGGAGAGGGTGAGGAGGAGACCTGCGCTGCCCCCCTTCCCCTCTATACCATCATTAGCCTCATGATGAGTAGTAATGGGCCTCGCTCGAACTACCATCAACTTTAACGACGAACCTGTTTGGCTCCGGTATGGATGAGCCTCCGTTACGTCTACCACAATGTGGTGACCACCACCAGCTGTGGCTAAGGCAGATCTTGTGGCTACCACTGCGTCCCTACCACGCGCGGAGGACCGTGTTCTACCACAGCTAACACGAGAGTAGCTGAGTGGTACGACCGTACCACAATCAATACCTTAAAAGATCATTACCAGGTAGCAATTCTTCTCTAACTACCGTGACAAACCACACTGTTCAGGTCAGGCATTTGCCATAACTACGACGGTAACTACCCTCGGATCGTTAACTACCATTAGCCACCCAGTAACCAGCACCAGATCACTCCCTACCATAATACCATCTACCAGAAGGAAAATTATATAAACAATGAAGCTATGCTGTGGTCATCCATCTCCCAGACACAGTACACATACAATAATAGTACCAAGCCAGGAGGTTAAAAAACAATATATATATATATATATATATATATATATATATATATATATATATATATATATATATATATATATATATATATCCTCATCTGGCCCCCTTCTCTGTTCCTTCCAAAAGAAGGAACAGAGAAGGGGGCCAGGTGAGGATATTCCCTCAAAGGCCCAGTTCTCTGTTCTTAACACTACCTCGCTAACGCGGGAAATGGCGAATAGTTTGAAAGAAAAGATATATATATATATATATATATATATATATATATATATATATATATATATATATATATATATATATACTCCATTACGAGAATAACAACCATGTATATTACTACTACTACTACTACTACTACTACTACTAATAATAATAATAATAATAATAATAATAATAATAATAATAAACTAGGATATATAAAAAAAAGGGTTTAAAGAGTTTTTGGATATATATTTATATATAAGACCGAGGGGTGTCTGTCTACTCCATCTGCAAGAAAAAAAATCATCTTGCAAAGAGGCTGTATCATCGTCAGGAGGTGTCCACCTTACCGTGCTCCTGCATGCAACGCAGCCTCGAAGCTGCAGGAGAACCCATATAAGGCGTTGTACGTTTTACATAATACTAACAGAAATAATGATTCAGGATCTGTATGTGTGAGGATCATGCGAGTTACGTGTTTGAAGTGATGCCCACAACCATCACCTTACATCCTTCCATACTACTGGTCTTAATAGGTCTAATTAAAACACTAAAGTCATCTGGATAAACTTAATAATCATCTTTTTAGAGAAACATATCCTCCCTATTTGTTCATTGTCTCATATTCAACTCAACTTTCATATTTCATTTTACACTTTGTCTTCGCGTTCTTTGTCTTACCCATTTTCAGTATTCCTGGTATAGAAAATGGACCACTTCCTCAAAAACTCTTCGTTTACTTCTTTCTCACTCTCTTACCCGCTATTTCTCAATCTCTTGCCCCGCTATTTCCCACTCTCTTGCTCAGCTATTTCTCATTCTCTTACCCCGCTATTTCTCATTCTCTTCCCCCGCTATTTCTCATTCTCTTACTCCGCTATTTCTCATTCAACTCCTAAGGTCATATGCAAGTCCAGAGAGGACTTGCATATAACCCAGACTGGGGTCATTCTCATAAAACACAGCGATGTAGTCTTCAAGCACATTATACACTGTATGTGTATTCAGATCTTATATCGCCTAATAACTGGTAATGAGGTATATAAATATTCCACTTTACAATAAAGGAGATGAATAAATATTCCACTTTATAATAAAATGATGTGTTGTTGGCAGCTGGGAGAGGGAGAAGGAAGTGTGGAGGGTCTAGAGGACTGATAAAATGAGTAACCTACTGGCTCATACCTTATATAAAGAAGCTAAAGTGAAGGAGGAAGGTCTTGGCGTGAGGATGGAAGACAAAAGATGACAACAATAATTATAGACGTATCGAGACCATGATTGCCAGATCTATAGACAGACATTGGAACACCCTTGTTTCCCCCAGATCCTCTTTAAAAGCACTCAGACACCCCTTACTCCATCCACCTACATGTTCAACTGTCTTTAAAACTATGTCATTCGTCTATATATTCTACTCCGCCTTCGTCTTACGTAAATAGAAACATTGGAACATTGGAACACCCTTGGTTTCCTCCCAAACCCTCTTTAAAGCACCCAGACATCCCCTAACTCCATCCACCTATATGTCCAACTGTCTTCAAAACTATGCCATTCATCTATATACTCTACTCCTCCTTCGTCTTAAGTAAATAGAAACAAAAACAAAATTAATGGTTGGCAACATTCAGCACGACACATTAATTCTCCGTTTTCTACATCTCCGTTTTTCAATTACCACCACATTTTTACATATTTGTACAGTTAAGTTATACAGTTATTTAGCCTCTCGCTGTCACACGCACAGGTTCACACCGTCATCCTTAAGCAACTAAACTGGTGGGTAAATTAACCACGTCACCAAAATGAACAAAAAAATATTAGGAAACTAAATAGATGGGACTAGGGGATATACAGATGATAATAAGATATAAAACAAGATATAAAAGAGAGAGAGAGAGAGAGAGAGAGAGAGAGAGAGAGAGAGAGAGAGAGAGAGGACACCTACTACACCCTCCTCCACTGTGTGTGTGTGTGTGTGTAACGCCAGCTTGTGGGCCGGTGCTGCACATGACGAGGCCACGCCCCCCCCCCCCCCCCCACACACACACACAAGGTGAACCGCAACATGGACGACGATCCAACGGGACGGTCCACAACTGTCAACCATCTTGCCACATCGGCCTTCGCGAACTTGGCCAAGATAATGACAAAATTGCTATTGATGTTACTATAGGGAAAACCAATGAGGATGATTGTGTCGTGCACCTTAACCCCTTTAGCCCAGAGGTACGACCCATAAGCTCGATGGTACGACCCTTGAGCACGACTATACGATCATTGAGACCTTGGTACGACCCTTGAGCACGATGGTACGACCCTTGAGCACGACTATACGACCACTGAGACCTTGGCACAACCCTTGAGCACGATGGTACGACCTTTAGGTACAATGGCCTAGCCTTTTAGTTAAATGGCCGAACCCTTATATCGAAAGGTCGTATAGTAGTGCTCAAGGGTCGCACCGTCGTGCTCAAGGGTCGCACCGTCGTGCTCAAGGATCGTACCGTCGTGCTCAAGGATCGCACCGTCGTGCTCAAGGATCGTACCATCGTGCTGAAGGATCGTACCGTCGTGCTCAAGGATCGTACCGTCGTGCTCAAGGATCGCACCGTCGTGCTCAAGGATCGTACCATCGTGCTCAAGGATCGTACCGTCGTGCTCAAGGATCGTACCGTCGTGCTCAAGGATCGTACCATCGTGCTGAAGGATCGTACCGTCGTGCTCAAGGATCGTACCGTCGTGCTCAAGGATCGTACCGTCGTGCTCAAGGATCGTACCATCGTGCTGAAGGATCGTACCGTCGTGCTCAAGGATCGTACCGTCGTGCTCAAGGATCGTACCGTCGTGCTCAAGGATCGTACCGTAGTGCTCAAGGATCGCACCGTCGTGCTCAAGGATCGTACCGTCGTGCTCAAGGATCGTACCATCGTGCTGAAGGATCGTACCGTCGTGCTCAAGGATCGTACCGTCGTGCTCAAGGATCGTACCATCGTGCTCAAGGATCGTACCGTCGTGCTCAAGGATCGTACCATCGTGCTCAAGGATCGTACCGTCGTGCTCAAGGATCGTACCGTCGTGCTCAAGGATCGTACCATCGTGCTCAAGGATCGTACCGTCGTGCTCAAGGATCGTACCGTCGTGCTCAAGGATCGTACCATCGTGCTGAAGGATCGTACCGTCGTGCTCATGGATCGTACCGTCGTGCTCAAGGATCGCATCTTCGTGCTCAACGGTCGCACCGTCGTGCACGACGGTAGCCGCCACCAATGCAATAATAATAAAAAAAAAATACTATAAACACAAACCTGCACCAACGGAATTAAACACACACAAAAAAAATGGTTCAACAGGGATAATAATAAAAAAAAAAAGATGAATTTGTGGAGAACGAGACTGAAAAATGGAAAATGACCAACACATACACGATATCACACGCCTTGTGCAAGTCCTCCATCTCCTACCTCACCAAACACCTCTGAAACAAAGAATGGATGACGAGATAACACAATGACCTGAAGCAACAGAGGGCATCGTGAGCGACACGCAAGTGGACACATGGCCATCACACACCACGAAACATTCTGCAAACACCGAGCTATGGACGACGAGGAGGGAAGAAAAAACAGTAAAATGCGTAAATATGAAAATTGGTTGAAAATTAGCGAGAAAGACGAAACAGTTATGTAAATCTTGCTCTGGAGCACTGAGCCAAAGGACAGGATCATAAAAACGTTTGTCCTGAAGCACTGAACAAAATGAGAGAATGGCACAAACGTTTGTCCTGAAGCACAGAATAGGAGAGAATCACACAAACGTTTGTCCTGAAGCATTGAACAACAGGAGAGAATCACACAAACGTTTGTCCTGAAGCAGTGAACACACGGAGGGAGACATGCCAGGCGCTACCCCGGGTAGGTAGGTAGGTAGGAACGTTTGTTTTAGTTTGTGGACGACACTAACAAGAGCTGTCTTCATGCATGACCCGTGGACGCATCTATCGTGTATTTTATATCTATTTCTATCATAATGACTACGAGTGCTGTTATCAGTTATCATTACTATCACCTCTTTTTTTTTTATACGTGTAATAAGAGGACTTACTTACTGCTCTTGCAATTCCATTATTAAAGTAACATAATAATTGCTTCTTCAAAAGACAGGTCAAAATCGTTTTGCCGTCCAAGACGACATGCCTGGGGCATCATGCTAAGACATAACATACATGTCTATATGTCTTCAAGTACCATCCACAGATAAGGAAGATTGCTGATACCGTATTCTTATCTTGCACACACACACACACACACACACACACACACACACACACACACACACACACACACCTTCCATCTGTGGCGGAGGTTCGCATCTACACCCCGTAGCTAAGTCTGCTCACTCCACTGATAACTCAGGTTTTTCCCGAGCCGTGGCTTGTGCGAGCCTAGAGATATCACCGAACCTTATCTTATCTAGCCTATCTTTCTTTTTTGAATTCAAGAGGTCGTCTGTCCTCACAGCGCCCCTGGCGCTCTTGGGGGCCAAGCTACCGAGTGCAAACCCTGGTGTTTCGTCAAGCTGTTGGAAGCCGCAGTCTGCAGGTCCTCGTGGCCATTATTTCTCCCGGGGTTTCGTATGATATTTTGAGGTCATCATGGTTCTCTCTCTCTCTCTCTCTCTCTCTCTCTCTCTCTCTCTCTCTCTCTCTCTCTCTCTCTCTCTCTCTCTCTCAAAATCGTTCTCGTTTTGGCTGAGTGATCTGAGCGTCGCAGCAGACTTACGATGGTGGGCGAAGCTACGACAGGAATCTACCATGTAGTAAGGTCTTCTCCTCCATCATGTAGTAAGGTCTTCTCCTCCATCATGTAGTAAGGTCTTCTCCTCCATCATGTAGTAAGGTCTTCTCCTCCATCATGTAGTAAGGGCTTCTTCTCCTGCGAGACTCCTCCACCACACCAGTGGGTGGGGCTGTTCCACCGGCAGTACGTGTCTGTGATGCGACCACCGTCTTCTGCAGTCATTCTACATGACCCGAAGTAGCTCTCGTACCAAGTAGGTAATCATTATAACCCACGTTAGTGTGTGTGTGTGTGTGTGTGTGTGTGTGTCCATTATAACCTTTCCCTTCACCCTCCATCGTTTTAATCAACCTCGGTCCCTGACTGATGCAGTGACAGGTCGCACAACCATGCTCATCACTGACGCTTATCAATACACCTTCCACCTTTTTTTTTTACATAGGTACACAGCACAACACTATCCTGGTCGGGTGTGAGACGACAATACCTCGTAAAGATACATTTTTCTTCTTTTTTTTTCTTTTTTTCTCCTCACACCGTTTATTGTCTCTTCGTGCCCTCCCCCAGGGTTCGCAGGATCCAGCCTATCATCATCGTCACCGAGGGAAACTACTGTACTTATTACGTTGTTGTGATCCTCCGAAGGTAGAATACTACACTCCCCCACCACCACACTCCTCCCTGACGTGAGCGAGCCTCAGGTTTCTATGAGGTCGTCTGACGTGATTACACCGTGCATCTTCTTTTTTCCATTTCGTGTTATGAGAGACGGTGTCGCGCGCGCGCGTGTGTGTGTGTGTGTGTGTGTGCGTGTGTAACTTTTACGGTCTGGGCTTCGATCTTCATTCCACAGTCTCTATGTGCCGAGGGAGATGACTCTCTCTCTCTCTCTCTCTCTCTCTCTCTCTCTCTCTCTCTCCCCCCCCAACAAACCAACGTGTTATTGTCAACAGCCCAGCGAATGACGCCACTACACACATCTTCTGTGGGGTTTTCTCGTGTCCCTGATGGACGAAACTTCCATACTTATTTTCGTACCGAACCTCAAGTCTGGTACTCTGTTATAATGTTCCTCCTGGTACTTGGTGGCTATGAGGGCTGAGGAAGGGCTGAGATAGATATAACATTTCTCAGAGTACAGATGTTCATCAATGGGGTGTCATAGACTTTACAATCAGTGAGATAAATGCGTCTCGCACACCGTAAACCAAACGTTTATTCAGCCGTTACCACAAAACGTCCTCTGGGCTGTGATTGGAAGACTATACGTCTGCTGGAGACCTCGGGGTAAAGTCTGCGTGTAACGTCACACACACACACACACACACACACACACACACACACACACACACACACACGCGTCACCATCAGCTCTGGACGGCCTCCAGAAATCTGTCGTAATGGCCAGGCACTTGTAAAATGGCCAGGTTCTATCAACCCTGAAACCATTTTGTCCTTGAGTGTGTGTGTGTGTGTGTGTTGTGTGTGTGTGTGTGTGTGTGTGTGTGTGTGTGTGTGTGTGTGTGTGTGTGTGTGTGGCTACACTATCAACATCCGCCTCACAGGGTGAGGTTGTAAAAGTGATGTGCAACATCCCTCACGCTGGAACAACATCCATGCTTTATCATATAAAGTAATACGAGCATTGATCTTCCCACACGTTGATGAACACAGTGATCGCCGACTCGCGCTGTTTCCTCAGCATGACATTCAGCACTTGATTGTCAGGTGCGTAGGTAAGGCATTCACTCAGGGATAAAGCTTAGTGTCTAAATTTTGCGTAAGGTCAAGTATTTTGAATTTATGTAGGTATCATTTTGTGTTTTGCTCTCGAGAGCTGGCTGCTTGTGTGCCCGCCACCACCACTAGCTAGACCATGCAATACTCGGCAAGCTGCTGCTGCATCGCATGATTACTGTGTGTGGCCGTTGGCAACTCCAGGGTGGGCCGTTTTGATACCTACTTCTTTCCTTACACGTCGAAGCTTTAGAACTCTCTAACCGTCATGTCTTTCCAAATACCTATGAACCGACACATTTCAAAAGGCAAATTTTTTTTTCCCATCCTTCAAAATTCGTAAATACTTCCCTCGTCTTTTTCCAGTTTCGTTATCCTCTCTGTATTTCAATTATGGCCCCGGCCTTGATGTGGACTTTAGATCCGTGACTGGAGCCTTCATCGTAAATAAAGAACACGCAAAAAAAAAAGGTCTTGATTTTGCGTAAGTCAAGTATCTGGTGTTTCCGTGCATCCCACGGAAGAAGAAAGAAAGAATTAGCTCTCTCCTCTCTCTCTCTCTCTCTCTCTCTCTCTCTCTCTCTCTCTCTCTCTCTCTCTCTCTCTCTCTCTCTCTCTCGTTCTCGAGGAGGACAATGGTGTGGGAGTGAGTTGTATCAGGTCTTCCTCTCATAACCACCTCCCTTTTCCACACAGCCATTCACTTCCTCTTCCTGCAATAGAGGGAACATTGTTCTCTCTCTCTCTCTCTCTCTCTCTCTCTCTCTCTCTCTCTCTCTCTCTCTCTCTCTCTCTCTCTCTCTCTATGGCAGGCACCTGAAGGGGCTGCCCCTGCTGGAAACTCCAGCCCTGGTGCTCGCCAGACATTATGATGTCAAAAAATACGTTCGTGGCCAATGTCATATATTTTTATTTCTTCTACGATGTTGACCCGTTGGATGAGATGGTGATACGTGTTTTCGTTTGCCCTCACTTACCGACTGTGTTGTGAACAGTCCCAGTTGAGAACAGTGATCTCAACGGTCAGAAGAAGTTTGTGTGTGTTGGTGAATGTTACGTTGGAGGAGCTTGGCCAAATCACTGGTTCTGTTACCTGTTGGTTAAAGACTGAAGTTGTCGTAAAGTCTGAAGTTCTTTCTGTTGCCAAATGACCAGAAGTAGACCTGTCACATCAGCTGAAGTTCGTCTATTACCCAATCAATTCTATTGAGCTTGTTAAAGAGGTTCAACTTCTGTTACCTACTGACAAAAAGTGAACTTCTCGCTAAAGTAGAAGTTCTTCCGTTATCCTTTGACTAACAAAACAAAAGAAAAACTTGTCATATAAAGGCTGAAGTTCTGTTACCTGCCTGACCTGGAGTGAACTTCTCACAACAGCTGAACTTCGTCTGTTACCCACCGCCATACATCGAACTTGCCACACACACACACACACACACACCTTGAAGTTCTTGTTACTCAATTTGTTCACCAATATACAATTCTACAAATCCCTTTTCGTCTGGTTTGTGGAAGGAGGAAGTACACCAATAGGATTACATTTATAGAGGCGAGCAGCATCCATTCATATCTCTCCTATGAACACCTTGTCATTTCACACTGGGGCTTTTTCTGACCACACTAACGTACAGATGAGAAACCCTTGTCTAGCGCCACCTCTCCCTTACCCTGCCACCTCTACACAGACACTCGGGGGGGGGGGGGTGTAGGAGGAGGAGGAGGAGGAGGAGGTGTCGTACACCACTGCCCGTGTGACTGAAGCATACATCGTTCTACGTCAGGTGACGGAGGCATACACACCACTCGCTCTGCGACGTGACTGTCAACGAAAAGGGACACCTCTCGTGTATGTTTTCCAGGTCCTAGTGGTTGGATGACATGGTGACTAATATATGTTGTTATCCTGTGTGTGTGTGTGTGTGTGTGTGTGTGTGTGTGTGTGTATGTGTGTGTGTGTGTGTGTGTGATGACTGTTACATGTCTTGTTATACTGTGTGTACGATGGTTGTTCACATTTTGTTATACTGTGTGTGTATGATGGTTGTTCACATTTTGTTATCCTGTGTGTACGGACGGTTGTTCATGTTACGTTATGCTCTGGGTGTTCGGGGAAGTGTGAGGGCGGTATGAGAAGGTCCCTTCCCTCCAGGTTGGTTTACTAAGTGAGTTGTTAGCTACTGGAGCATGTGTCTATCATACGACCCACACTGAAATGAACTTCCAGTCTCCTGTCCGGTGTGCTATATTTTACTTTCTACATCTAGCGTTCCTCCCCTTCCTGCTCTACCGTCTACTGTTCACCATCCTTCAACGGTAAGAGACGTGGGGTCCCTCCGTTCACCTCCTGTTCACCATCCTTCAACGGTAAGAGACGTAGGGTACCTCAGTTCGTCTCCTGTTCAACATCCTTCAACGGTAGGAGACGTGGGGTCCCTCTGTTCATCTCCTGTTCACCATCCTTCAATGGTAAGAGACGTGGGGTCCCTCCGTTCATCTCCTGTTCACCATACTTCAACGGTAGGAGACGTGGGGTCCCTCCGTTGATCTCCTGTTCAACATCCTTCAACGGTAAGAGACGTGGGATCCCTCCGTTCATCTTCTGTTCAACATCCATCAACGGTAAGAGACGTGGGGTCCCTCCGTTTATCTCCTGTTCAACATCCCTCCGTGCACATCCTAACTATGGATAACTGCTTGGGTCTGCACTCACCAGGGACTGTGGTCAGCCACACGGTCCACCTCCCTCCACACGGTACAGCGGACACGGTCGGCCAACGTCAACAAGAACTTTGCCAGGACTCGCGCCTCTCTGAAGGGCTTAAAAATTCCAACCTGCTCCAGGTTGACTCTCGCCTTTACCACAAGGGGCATCTGCCCTCTTTTCCGGGTATATATATATATATATATATATATATATATATATATATATATATATATATATATATATATATATATATATATATATATATATATATATATATTCCTATGAGTCCACGGGGAAAATGAAACACGAAAAGTTCCCAAGTGCACTTTCGTGTAATAATCACATATATAGTATAAGAACGGGACAAGAATCAAATGCCTTGTTAAGTCACGTTAAAAATATGATCATTGGATTGACTGGAGTAATGCCATCTCAGTTATCAACTCTAATTCTATTACCAAGAGAAATATCAGTGATTCTTCTATCATTAGATACACAAAATCATAATCTTAATATTGGTGATGGTCTATGCAAACTGGATTACTTTATTGTTGATAAAATTTGTAAACAACTCACCTTCTTGTCCACATAATATATCTATGATACGCTCGTTGTCTGTCTTGGACAATCACATGTTTACCAAATGGCGTCCTAGCTTCGTCTCTTCGTTGTTTATCAACTGACTGTTACATTTCTCTCTTGTGTCTCCCCTGATGATGTGACTATTACACGAAAGCGCACTTGGGAACTTATCGTGTTTCGTTTTCTCCGTGGACTCATATATATATATATATATATATATATATATATATATATATATATATATATATATATATAAATATATATACATATAGGAACCCACGTAAGCTTTAACGAACGTAATAAAGGACCATTTATATCATGTATAAGAATAACACACACACACACACACACACACACACACACACACACACAAACAGGAACTAATGGTGTGTGTGTGTGTGTGTGTGTGTGTGTGTGTGTGTGTGTGTGTGTGTGTGTGTGTGTGTGCAGGAAGGAATGCTGATGGGCAGAGTCGTGTCTGCCAAGCATCAGGTGACCAGAACATAACATCATCATCATTATTCTCACACTCACACGAACTTGGTCCCACGTCACATTGTATTTCCGCATCAGAGCTACAGAGGAAGTACCTGGGGGTACAGAGGAAGTACCTGGGGTACAGAGGAAGTACCTGGGGTACAGAGGAAGTACCTGGGGGTACAGGTGAAGTACCTAGAACAGGTGAAGTACCTGGGGGTACAGAGGAAGTACCTGGGGGTACAGAGGAAGTACCTGGGGGTACAGGTGAAGTACCTAGAACAGGTGAAGCACCTGGAAATACAGAGGAAGTACCTGGAAGGACAGATGAAGTACCTGGGGGTACAGAGGAAGTACCTGGGAGGACAGGTGAAGTACCTGGGGGTAAAGGTGAAGTACCTGGGAGTAAAGGTGAAGTACCCGGTAAAGAAAAGTTTCACTAACAATGTGACGCGATAACAATGTGACGTGATAACAATGTGACGTGATAACAATGTGACGTGATAACAATGAGACGTGATAACAATGTGACGTGATAACAATGTGACGTGATAACAATGTGACGTGATAACAATGAGACGTGATAACAATGTGACGTGATAACAATGTGACGTGATAACAATGTGACGTGATAACAATGAGACGTGATAAGAATGTGACGCGATAACAAGGTGAAGCGATAACAATGAGACGTGATAACAATGTGACGTGATAACAATGTGACGTGATAACAATGTGACGCGATAACAATGTGACGTGATAACAATGTGACGTGATAACAATGTGACGTGATAACAATGTGACGCGATAACAATGTGACGTGATAACAATGTGACGCGATAACAATGTGACGTGATAACAATGTGACGTGATAACAATGTGACGCGATATCAATGACACGTGATAACAATGTGACGTGATAACAATGTGACGTGATAACAATGTGACGCGATAACAATGACACGTGATAACAATGTGACGTGATAACAATGTGACGTGATAACAATGTGACGCGATAACAATGACACGTGATAACAATGTGACGTGATAACTATGTGACGCGATAACAATGTGACGCGATAACAATGACACGTGATAACAATGTGACGTGATAACAATGTGACGTGATAACAATGTGACGCGATAACAATGACACGTGATAACAATGTGACGTGATAACAATGTGACGTGATAACAATGTGACGTGATAACAATGAGACGTGATAACAATGTGACGTGATAACAATGTGACGTGATAACAATGTGACGTGATAACAATGAGAAGTGATAACAATGTGACGTGATAACAATGTGACGTGATAACAATGTGACGCGATAACAATGAGACGTGATAACTATGTGACGTGATAATGTGACGCGATAACAATGTGACGTGATAACAATGTGACGTGATAACAACACCAGGAGTGACGGAACACCTCGGGAGCGAGAACTGGGAAAAAGACAGAACAACGATAACAATAACTTCAACTGATATGAAACTGGTAGAACGAAGAAAAAAGGAAAAAGAAAATGGGGGGATGGTGGAGGAATTATACCAACAAAACCCTTTGTGTCGCGCGCGCGCGCGCGCGCGTGTGTGTGTGCGTGTGTGTGTGTGTAGCCGGAATGGACGATATGCAAGCTCGTGTGTTCACCTAAGCCTCAACACGCACTGTTATATCTCATAATCCTCGCCTCATTACTGCCCTTTTGTTCTTCAAACGGGCTCAACCACCCGTCACATTCGGTCTCGGCTTAACTACCTAAACAACAAGCTTAGTAACAACAACAACAACAACAACAACAACAACAGGAGGTGCTTAACATTCTCTCTCTCTCTCTCTCTCTCTCTCTCTCTCTGTTGAGACATGGGTCGGGGGTCCCTCCCTCACCTCACCACCTTGTGCCGGACCATGTCTGCCACAGTTTACTACTGCCGTCAACACATTGCAGGAGACTCTACTGTGTCTAGGGCGTGTCCAGCTGGCGGTGGTGACTCTGGCGAAAAGACAGACGATACCTCGTCATACTTTGGACTTTAAGGACGGGGGGAGGCGGGGGGCTACACGTGGAAGCTGGAGGTTAAACAATACCAGGAAAGCTTAGCTCATTCTATACACATAATGAGTCATATCAACTGACTGTTATATTTCTTTCTTGTGTTCTCCCCTGATGATGTGATTATTGCACGAAAGTGCACTTGGGAATTTATGGTGTTTCATTTTCCCCCGTGGACTCGTAGGAAAATATATATATATATATATATATATATATATATATATATATATATATATATATATATATATATATATATATATATATATATATATATGATAGAGTTGATAGAGATGCTCTGTGGAAGGTACTAAGAATATATGGTGTGGGAGGCAAGTTGTTAGAAGCAGTGAAAAGTTTTTATCGAGGATGTAAGGCATGTGTACGTGTAGGAAGAGAGGAAAGTGATTGGTTCTCAGTGAATGTAGGTTTGCGGCAGGGGTGTGTGATGTCTCCATGGTTGTTTAATTTGTTTATGGATGGGGTTGTTAGGGAGGTAAATGCAAGAGTCCTGGAAAGAGGGGCAAGTATGAAGTGTGTTGGGGATGAGAGAGCTTGGGAAGTGAGTCAGTTGTTGTTCGCTGATGATACAGCGCTGGTGGCTGATTCATGTGAGAAACTGCAGAAGCTGGTGACTGAGTTTGGTAAAGTGTGTGGAAGAAGAAAGTTAAGAGTAAATGTGAATAAGAGCAAGGTTATTAGGTACAGTAGGGGTGAGGGTCAAGTCAATTGGGAGGTGAGTTTGAATGGAGAAAAACTGGAGGAAGTGAAGTGTTTTAGATATCTGGGAGTGGATCTGTCAGCGGATGGAACCATGGAAGCGGAAGTGGATCATAGGGTGGGGGAGGGGGCGAAAATTTTGGGAGCCTTGAAAAATGTGTGGAAGTCGAGAACATTATCTCGGAAAGCAAAAATGGGTATGTTTGAAGGAATAGTGGTTCCAACAATGTTGTATGGTTGCGAGGCGTGGGCTATGGATAGAGATGTGCGCAGGAGGATGGATGTGCTGGAAATGAGATGTTTGAGGACAATGTGTGGTGTGAGGTGGTTTGATCGAGTAAGTAACGTAAGGGTAAGAGAGATGTGTGGAAATAAAAAGAGCGTGGTTGAGAGAGCAGAAGAGGGTGTTTTGAAATGGTTTGGGCACATGGAGAGAATGAGTGAGGAAAGATTGACCAAGAGGATATATGTGTCGGAGGTGGAGGGAACGAGGAGAAGAGGGAGACCAAATTGGAGGTGGAAAGATGGAGTGAAAAAGATTTTGTGTGATCGGGGCCTGAACATGCAGGAGGGTGAAAGGAGGGCAAGGAATAGAGTGAATTGGAGCGATGTGGTATACAGGGGTTGACGTGCTGTCAGTGGATTGAATCAAGGCATGTGAAGCGTCTGGGGTAAACCATGGAAAGCTGTGTAGGTATGTATATTTGCGTGTGTGGACGTATGTACATGTGTATGGGGGGGGGGGGGGGGGGTTGGGCCATTTCTTTCGTCTGTTTCCTTGCGCTACCTCGCAAACGCGGGAGACAGCGACAAAGTATAAAAAAAAAAAAAAATATATATATATATATATATATATATATATATATATATATATATATATATATATATATATATATATATATATATATATATTGTTACGAACACGTGTGTGTGCCCACATGTTCGTGTATATGTATGTGTGTGTAGCTGTGTATAGTGTAAGTGCTATTTCATGTTAGGGCGAGGGCCGCTATCGGCTCAGATTTCGCTTCCCTAACCAAACCATCAGGTATGATGTCTTCTTCATACTTTCGAGAGGGAAACCAGATGGCCACGCCTATCAATCCAGTCCCCCCTCGACACTCGGACCTTCCATCCGAGGCACCAGGTCAAGGTGGGGTCAACCTACGGCCCCCATACAGTGTCGTCGCTGTCAGGGCAAGAGAAGGTGGGGCCTCTAGGCAGATGTGGGACGAACCTAACTTCCTCTCAGCCAGTCAGCTGTCTCACGGATGACACCTTTTCCAATCACCGACGGACCTGTGGCCCTCCAGCCAAATGGGAGTGGCACTTGGAGCCACCCTCCTCCAATCACCACTGGGCCTTAGGCCCATAACCGAGCCCAGCAAGGTAATGTAAGTTTTCCCTGTCTCGAACCCTGTAGTCACCGCTGCCCCAGTTTGTAAGATGTTTACTTTGTCACGTCAGGTTTAGCTAAGTGTAACAATGATGTTTACTGTGTCACGTCAGGTTTAGCTTAGTGTAACAATGTTGTTTACTGTGTCACGTCAGGTCTAAGTGTAATGTTATCAAACAAATTGTCATAGAGGAAAGAGATCTCCTGGCTTGAAATCTTATCAGGAATGTTAACTCATGTTCAATGTTAACTCATGTTCAATGTTCAATGTTAAACTCATGTTCAGTGTTAACGTAAATGAAAGTAATTCTGATGTTGGTGTTTGTTTAATCCCATGACTTTAATCAAGATATAGTGGTACCCTTCGTTGTGTAACGTAACAAATCTAGCGTCCTTACGAAGACAAGGATCAGTACAGTGTTACCCTTCGTTGTGTAACGTAACAAATCTAACGTCCTTGCAAAGACGAGGATCAGTGTAGTATTTGTAACATATGTTACTGGCGACCTTGCTCAAATAAGTACTGAGTTCGTAACAATATATATATATATATATATATATATATATATATATATATATATATATATATATATATATATATATATATACTACGACCACTAGTCCATAATCTTCCGTTGTTATAAAAACCCACAACATCCTCATCTCTCCCACCATCCTACCAGCCAGGATGAGGATCATAACTCACAACACATGCCACCACCACCACACCTCACCCTCCCACAACACATGCCACCACCACCACACCTCACCCTCCCACAACACATGCCACCACCACCACACCTCACCCTCCCACAACACATGCCACCACCACCACACCTCACCCTCCCACAACACATGCCACCACCACACCTCACCCTCCCACAACACATGCCACCACCACACCTCACCCTCCCACAACACATGCCACCACCACCACACCTCACCCTCCCACAACACATGCCACCACCACCACACCTCACCAACCCCCCCGGCCGCCGTCCACACCTCCCGGCTCTCACAAGCAAGGTCGTCACCATCTTCGTAACGCTTGAGAAATAATCCCCTGCACTTACTGACCAGCTGGGAGAACCTCTCTCTCTCTCTCTCTCTCTCTCTCTCTCTCTCTCTCTCTCTCTCTCTCTCTATCTCTGTCTATCTATCTATCTATCTATCTATCTATCCATATCTCTCTCTCTCTCTCTCTCTCTCTCTCTCTCTCTCTCTCTCTCTCTCTCTCTCTCTCTCTCTCTAGTGTGTGTGTGTGTGTGTGTGTGTGTGCAGGCCCGGCACTGACCTCTTGAACACCCTTTTCATGTCTTGGTCTTGATGCTTACAGCCCTCACGTGAGACCGAAGGTACGACCCCAGGTTAGGATGGCGTGACCCCTTTGATGGGGGTCAGGTCAAATGTCAAGTCATCAAACTACGGAAACGGTCGTGATTAAGCGTCGTAACATCACTTATCACATTAGATTGTCATTGAGCCAACATCCACTATATATATATATATATATATATATATATATATATATATATATATATATATATATATATATATATATATATATATAATCAGCTATATAAACCTTTCCTATACCCCTTGTATTTATATATATATATATATATATATATATATATATATATATATATATATATATATATATATATATATATAAACCATCATATTCACACTGACTGATCCATCAACATTCGCAGGCGACACCGGGAACTTTTAAGACGGGGGAAATGTTCGTCCTCCACTGGATTCTTGCTTACAAAGAGAACCCGAAATTGCTTAACATGACTGCCTTGTTTGTGGTGATATACGAACTGCCATTTAAGTCTTGGTGTGTGAGAAGATTGTGGTGATGGTGGTGACTGTGGTGGTGGTAATGGTGATAACTGTGGTAGTGGTGGTGCATATATAGTGGTGGTGAAGACTGTAAGATAGTGGTGGTGGTGACTGTGGTGGAGATGGTGGTGGTAGTGACTGTGGTGATGGGTGGTTGGCGATGGTAGAATGGTAAGAGCCATAGCCTGCCAGTCCCTACCTAACCCATCACACAGACTAACACCCTACATGGGGGTTAACAACCCAACACACACACACACACACACACACATAGTACAATCCGGTAATAACAAAACATCCTGGATCAACCATCGTCTCCCCTCGTTAGGCAACCCACCTGGTTACCAACATACCACAGCTTCTACATCGTCCAACCTCCCTCTAACATCTGTCCCTCACCTTCGCATTCGTCCATCGGGGCTCGTAAATAGCCACGCCACACTACACCAATAACAACAGACTTACACACGAGGCACCTTCATCAGGGACGCCTCTCCTCTACACACACACACACACACACACACACACACACCCCACTGCCCAGGGTACCCCCCTCCCCCCCATTCATCCTCGCTAACTGGCATAACGAGTTAGTAAGACGCGTCTAACTTCAGAAGAGCAGCAGAGGTTCCACCATACAGAGGACTAACGAGTCTTTTCAAGGTGACGTAAGGCTCATGACAGGAATGGGCAAAAATACCTAGAAAAAAAAAAAAAAAGGTCTTTAAAAGGGAAGGCGATTACGGCGGGCTTAAAACCCTTCTTCGGGAGGAATTAAAGAAAAAAAAACCAGCGTTGGGCGACAGGGATCCCTCAGGTCTCCGCCGACGAAGACGATGACGAAGACGATGATGATGATGATGATGATCGCTGCTCCTGTATTCTGGGCACGACGCGCCCC
>NC_092225.1:90964668-90984668 GCF_036320965.1 Panulirus ornatus | reverse complement strand
CCAGGGATAATACACACACACACACACACACACACACACACACACACACACACACACACACATATATATATATATATATATATATATATATATATATATATATATATATATATATATATATATATATATATATATCGTCCCGTCTGCGCTCCAGAGATTACAACGGCCTCGGGGACTGCAGTCATTCCCAATAGTACACAGTTCCTTTATCCCGTCATCACAACGCCCTGAAGGATCTCTGAACACTAGCCAACACTACACCAGGGCAACACATGGACGTCCTGTCACTCACAACACTACAGCGAGAGCAGGACATCTTCAGCTCGTTCCTACAACGCTGCCTAGCACGAAATATTAATACAGTCGATTCGAACGAAACTCAGTTGGCATTTTAAGTTTTGTCTAACCTTTGGGAGCAAGACGGTCGGTACGATCCTGTACCACGATGGTACACGACCTTACAGCACGATGATACGATCAGTCGTACGATCCTGTCTCACGATGGTACGACGGTCGGACGATCCTGTCCCACGATGGTATGCGACCTTACAGCGCGATGGTACGACGGTCGTACGATCCTGTATCACGATGGTACGATGGTCGGACGATCACGTACCACGATGGTACACGACCTCATAGCACGATGGTACGACGGTCGTACGATCTTGTACCACGATGGTACACGACCTTACAGCACGACGATACGACGGTCGTACGATCCTGTATCACGATGGTATGACGGTCAGACGATCATGTCCCACGATGGTACACGACCTTACAGCACGACGATACGATCAGTGAGCACACAGGTACGACCACTGTAGTACGACTACTACTAAGACGTTACGATACTTGGGTAAGATGACCGACAACTGAGCCTCAGTTAAGAGGCCAAGTCATCCTTCCCCAAAAGGTCGTACATGCGAGGTGCTCGAAGATCACGACTGCGTGCACGAAGGTCGTACTGTGTCACGTTCGAGGGTCGTCTTGTCGTACCCAGGTGCGGTTTTCTTAAAAATGTCACCTGGAGCCGACGGTGTCTGAGCTCCAACCATCAAAACCCACTTCACACACCCCACATCCCGCACACTACCCGGAGAGAGAGAGAGAGAGAGAGAGAGAGAGAGAGAGAGAGAGAGAGAGAGAGAGAGAGAGAGAGAGAGAGAGAGAGAGAGCAAACGACCCTCACATCTGGTATGCGTCGTATCCCTGCGTCGCAAGCAGACACAGGCATGTGCCATCACGCATCAGACCCGGAAGCAGCATTATAAGGAAGCTCAAAGACTTGTCAACTTTGAACTTTAAAGGAAAAAAAAGACGACAAATGAAAATGGCAAGAGGTGAAAAGTGCATTGTTATCATTTCCCCAATCTCCCCTTCATCCCCCCGCCCCGCACCCCTCTCCCCGAGAACACAGAAAATGGAAAATAAAAGCAATGTGTGTGTGTGTGTTTGTATGTGTGTGTGTGTGTGTGTGTGTGAACGTCCATATCACTTCTGGGAAGCACACCCAAAACCACACCACAAAAAGCTACCACAACTCCTCATGCCAGCATAACTCATACAACCTAGCCATCCCCTCGCATCTACTGATGGTACTACGGGGAGTTACAAATATACAACAACATTTGACAACCCGCCTAGCGTCCACCGCAGTACAACCCGCCTAGCGTCCACCGCAGTACAACCAGCCTAGCGTCCACCGCAGTACAACCAGCCTAGCGTCCACCGCAGTACAACCCGCCCAGCGTCCACCCGCAGTACAACCAGCCTAGCGTCCACCGCAGTACAACCAGCCTAGCGTCCACCGCAGTACAACCAGCCTAGCGTCCACCGCAGTACAACCAGCCTAGCGTCCACCGCAGTACAACCAGCCTAGCGTCCACCGCAGTACAACCAGCCTAGCGTCCACCCGCAGTACAACCAGCCTAGCGTCCACCCGCAGTACAACCCGCCCAGCGTCCACCCGCAGTACAACCCGCCTAGCGTCCACCGCAGTACAACCCGCCTAGCGTCCACCCGCAGTACAACCCGCCTAGCGTCCACCGCAGTACAACCCGCCTAGCGTCCACCCGCAGTACAACCCGCCTAGCGTCCACCCGCAGCACAACCCGCCTAGCGTCCACCCGCAGTACCGTCATCGCGCGAGGGTCTCGGGCGGAGCGGTACTGACGAGCACAGTAAACAAGTCCGTCACTGTACACGGAGGTGCAACGCGCCAAGTGTATTCATCCGCCACCGTCGAGGACGCCGCCAGGGAGCGTAATGGGTGATTACTGAGTCCAGATGTTACTTGTCGTCGACTTTCCAGCAGCACATCTAGCTGGTCCTCCATCTTAAAATCGAGCAAGTGAAAGGTAAAATGCATGCCTACACAGCTTTATATATATATATATATATATATATATATATATATATATATATATATATATATATATATATATATATATATCATCCCTGGGGATAGGGGACAAAGAATACTTCCCACGTATTCCCTGCGTGTCGTAAAAGGCGACTAAAAGGGGAGGGAGCGGGGGGCTGGAAATCCTCCCCTCTCGTTTTTTTTTTTCTTTTTTTTTAATTTTTCCAGAAGAAGGAACAGAGAATTGGGCCAGGTGAGGGTATTCCCTCAAAGGCCCAGTCCTCTGTTCTTAACGCTACCTCGCTAATGCGGGAAATGGCGAACAGTTTGAAAGAAAGAAAGAAAGATATATATATATATATATATATATATATATATATATATATATATATATATATATATATATATATATATATATATATATATACATTGGAAAGGACCACAATTTTGCACGTGATCAAGATATTCCTATGAGTCCACGGGGAAAATGAAACACGATAAGTTCCTAAGTGCACTTTCGTGTAATAATCACATCATCAGGGGAGACACAAGAGAGAAATATAATTCAGTTGATATACATCGAAGAGACGAAGCTAGGACGCCATTTGGTAAACATGTGATTGTCCAAAACATACTACGAGCGTTCATAAACTTATCATTTTACAAATTCTATCAACAATAAAGTTATCTAATTTGTATAGACCATCACTAATATTAAGATTATAATTCTATGTGTATTCAATAATAGAAGATTCAATGATATTTCTCTTGGTAATAGAGTTAGAGTTAATACATGAGATAGCAATACTCCAGTCAATACAATGATCATAGTTTTTAACGTGATTAAACAAGGTATTTGATTCCTGTCCCGTTCTTACACTATATCTATGTTGCTTAAGTCTAACAGAAAGATCCTTACCAGTCTGACCAACATAAAACTTATCACATCACAATTTCCACAAGGCACTTTATAGATGCACCCAAGAGAATTTTCTGGTGAATTCCTGATTAAGATATTCTTTATAGTATTATTGTTGCTAAAGGCAACATTTACATTAAAGGATTTAAGCAACATGGGAAGTAAGGTGAAATTATTATTAAAAGGGAGAACTAAAAGATTCTTGGTGTCAATAGGAGGTTTGGGCTCTACTCTATAAAATGATTTCTTTGCTAACTTAAGGGATTTATCAATGAAAGATCTAGGGTACTTTACCTTAGATCCAACAGAATACATCTCAAACTCATCATCAATAAACTCTGGACTGCAAAGACGTAATGCCCTATGTTCCTATGTTCGCCTGAGCAAGAAGTAGCCCCTCCGCCCACCCTTGTGTCTGGTCACATCGAACTGAGGCGGTGCTGAGGGAGGAGGAAGGAGGGAGGTTTCCCTGGGCTGAGGATGATGGACGCCTCCCATCTCACAGCACCACTCCTAGCCACGGTGGTCGTCCCTTACTATACCAACCAACCCTCTCTCCCAGCCAGCAACATTACTCCCTACAGGTGGCGATCCTACCTCTAGCCATCACGGTGTTCCCCTAATTATGTTAACTTCCCTCGGAACTCCTCATATAATGCGCCAGACGCGGGATATCTATAAAGATGTGGGGTAGTTCAGAAGCGACGTGCGAGATGAGGCATGTGTTCATCCTGGCGAGGTCGTTGTGAACTCCGGCAGGACAGGAAAGCCTTAAATGTCACAGGGGGATGTGAGGCGCATGAGGATATGAGAGAGACACACTGGCAGGATGATGAGGACGACGACGAGGAGGCGGAGGAGGAGGAGAAGGAGGAGGAGGAGGAGCTATGATCCTTGAACACGACGGTGCGACACATGGACATACGATGCTATGACCTTTGAACACGACCAATATCACGAACCATCGAACCCGACGGTGACCTTGATGATGGCGTGACCTTTCACCGGACTCTTATCATCAAAGGTCAGGTCATCATGGCAAAATTCCAACACAAAAGTTTTTGGCACAACGAATCATCCACGAATGAAGGTGGCGGGTCTCTCTCTCTCTCTCTCTCTCTCTCTCTCTCTCTCTCTCTCTCTCTCTCTCTCTCTCTCTCTCTCCTGTGAGCCGAGGAGGAGGCGCCTCCTCCTCCTCCTCCTTCCCCGAGCGAGACCTTAAGACAAATCAAGGCCGGTAATCTCACCACTGAGACGTCGGACGGAGCTCGGTACACCCACGAGGTTAAGGCAGGTCAGCGCACGTGCCTTTGTGCGCGCGTGCCTTCGGGCGGGCGTGTCGCTCCCCTGCATCACTGACTCTCACCCTGGACACCCGCATATGTCACGCAGGGGAAGAGAGAGGAGTCGTTCACCGACCCGAAGATCATCCGAGGATGTGGACATCACTAGCGAGCGGGGTCAACACTCACATACACACATCTCAGGACGAGGTACACCATCTGTGTGTGTGTGTGTGTGTGTGTGTGTGTGTGTGTGTGTGTGTGTGTGTGTGTGTGTGCGTGTCTGTGTGTGGTGTACTTACTTAACGGTAAGGCAATGTCGTTAACTCGAGATCACAACCATCATTTCCGTTCCTCCCTTCCCACGTTGGGCCCCCATCCTTCGTTAACCATCGTAGTGTTCAATGACGTTCAACGAGCGGGTCTTCGTTACCCTAGCTTGGGATGGGTGACTTTTTTTTTTTTGAACATCTGAAGCAGGCCTTACCACACTGTGTATATGAACCTCTCACCCACCTACAACCATCGACACACGACCACCTACAACTGCAATATCCCTGGTACATGACCACCTACAACTACATTATCCTAGCCACAAGACAACCCACAACTACATCATCCCAGCCACTACGCCACCTACAACTACAGCATCGCCATCACTAAAACCACCTACAAGCGCGCACCATCCCCATCACAAGACCATCTCAAACTACAACTACATCATCCCACCTACAACTATAACATCCTAGCCACTAGACCGTCTACAAAAACAACAACAACACAGCTCTACGCCACCACCACCACCTACAACATCATCACCATCACCATCACCGACGACTCTCCCCACATCCTCCCCATCACCTGCACCTTCCCCTCCCCACACACCCATCTATCACCCACCCACGACACGACAAAGTAGCCTTCCATTCCTCCTCTCCCCAACCCCTGCCCTGCTAGTGTCTCCCATCACCACATCCCTTCGACCAGCCTGACGGAACAGGGGGTGACCTACCTACTTACCCCACCTTCCCATCACCTATCCTATGGCCTTCCAACCCACCTCCTTTCCCATCATCACCACTCATCTTTTCCATAACTCCTCCCATTCCCCTAGTCCTCCCTCTCCTACCCCCCCCCCACCTTCCCATCACCCATCCTATGGCCTTCCAACCCACCTCCTTTCCCATCATCACCACTCACCTTTTCCACAACTCCTTCCATTCCCCTAGTCCTCTCCCCCCCCCCCTCTCCACCCCCGACATCATGGGTGGGTCGACCCACCTCGTCTGTACAGGCGTATTTAATGGTCTTCATCGGGCTGGTGTGGGCTCTTGCAAGGTAGGGTGGCCTGACCTTTGACCTGACACCTTAAAAGGTCAGGGCAAAGGTCAGGACCTCATATCAGAAGGGGGTCTGACCTTAAGTGTTCGAAAGGATCGTACCGTCGTGTTCAAAGCATTTGTACCGTCGTGCTTCAAGATGGTACCGTCGAGTTCAAAGATAGTACCGTCTGCATGTTATTAAGGATCGTACCGCCGTGCTCGAGGATCGTACCGTCGTGCTCAAGGATCGTACCGTCGTGCTCGAGGATCGTACCGTCGTGCTCGAGGATCGTACCGTCGTATTAGCAAGCATCGTACCGTCGTGCTCGAGGATCGTACCGTCGTACCCTTCTAATTTCAGCAGAGCATCACCTCACTGTCTCTTTCATCTCGTCTCTTCTTCTTACTCCTCAACCCTTCATCATTCTGCACTTCTCTCTCTCTCTCTCTCTCTCTCTCTCTCTCTCTCTCTCTCTCTCTCTCTCTCTCTCTCTCTCTCTCTCTCCCCTCTTTCCATCTCCCCTGGTCCCTGTTTCTCTCATATTCATTTCTCTCTCTCTCTCTCTCTCTCTCTCTCTCTCTCTCTCTCTCTCTCTCTCTCTCTCTCTCTCTCTCTCTCTCTCTCTCTCTCTCGTCTTAATCCCTCCCTTCTGTACGCCACCCTCCCCGTCTCTCTCTGTTCCTAAAACCCTTCCACATTCCCTTTGTCTGCTGCAACCCTCCACCCTCACCTTGAGATGACGCTGGCAAACTTTTATTTGCCAATCTTTCCAATCGCCGATATCTGTTACAATCTCACTTTCCAATCTTTCCCATTCACAGCCATTTATGCCAATTTGCAAAATTTTCTCCCCTCCTCCTCACACCGCGTCCTCAATATTCCTTCTTTTTTTTCCAATCTCTCTCTCTCTCCTCTTTCCATCTCCCCAGGTCCCTGTTTCTCTCATATTCATTTCTCTCTCTCTCTCTCTCTCTCTCTCTCTCTCTCTCTCTCTCTCTCTCTCTCTCTCTCTCTCCTATCCTTCATTCGCAGTGGCACCGACAGTGGCAGGTTGAACTGTCCTAGATCTCTCTCTCTCTCTCTCTCTCTCTCTCTCTCTCTCTCTCTCTCTCTCTCTCTCCTTCATTCGCAGTGGGCAACAACAGTGGCAGAGTTATAGCAGCAACAACAGGAGCGCCACCGTCGCCTGACAAGCCATTATCTCCAGTTCAGATCACATTCACAACCGTTCCACTTCCTTTCTTCCAAAATGTTCAAGATCGCTTTAACAACACAAGACGTTCATCAACAAACGTAAATATCTCTCCCATACCTCCAGTTATGACGTCATCAACACACAGGTTTATACCTCGAGTTCTGACGTCATTAACACACAGGTTTATACCTCGAGTTCTGACGTCATTAACACACAGGTTTATACCTCCAGTTATGACGTCATCAACACACAGGTTTATACCTCCAGTTCTGACGTCATTAACACACAGGTATATACCTCCAGTTATGACGTCATTAACAAACAGGTTTATACCTCCAGTTATGACGTCATTAACACACAGGTTATACCTCCAGTTATGACGTCATTAACACACAGGTTATACCTCCAGTTCTGACGTCATTAACACACAGGTTATACCTCCAGTTCTGACGTCATTAACACACAGGTTATACCTCCAGTTCTGACGTCATTAACACACAGGTTATACCTCCAGTTCTGACGTCATTAACACACAGGTTATACCTCCAGTTCTGACGTCATTAACACACAGGTTATACCTCCAGTTCTGACGTCATTAACACACAGGTTTATACCTCCAGTTCTGACGTCATTAACAAACAGGTTTATACCTCCAGTTCTGACGTCATTAACACACAGGTTATACCTCCAGTTCTGACGTCATTAACACACAGGTTTATACCTCCAGTTCTGACGTCATTAACACACAGGTTATACCTCCAGTTCTGACGTCATTAACGGGTTTATACTTCCAGTTCTGACGTCATTAACACACAGGTTTATACCTCCACTTCTGACGTCATTAACACACAGGTTTATACCTCCACTTCTGACGTCATTAACACACAGGTTTATACCTCCAGTTCTGACGTCATTAACACGCTGGTTTATACCTCCAGTTATGACGTCATTAACACACAGGTTTATACCTCCAGTTATGACGTCATCAACACACAGGTTTATACCTCCAGTTCTGACGTCATTAACACACAGGTTATACCTCCAGTTCTGACGTCATTAACACACAGGTTTATACCTCCACTTCTGACGTCATTAACACACAGGTTTATACCTCCAGTTCTGACGTCATTAACACACAGGTTATACCTCCACTTCTGACGTCATTAACACACAGGTTTATACCTCCACTTCTGACGTCATTAACACACAGGTTTATACCTCCAGTTCTGACGTCATTAACACACAGGTTTATACCTCCACTTCTGACGTCATTAACACACAGGTTTATACCTCCACTTCTGACGTCATTAACACACAGGTTTATACCTCCAGTTCTGACGTCATTAACACACACAGGTGGGGCAATTAACATCCCACCCACAACTCTTTTCTTTTTTTTAACATTTTTAACACAATCAAAAATTGTCGCGAGTGGGGGATGGGGGGTTGTTGTGGGTGTCTCACTAACCCCCCCCCCCCCCGCAAGACGATTTCAGACGCATTTACCCTCCCTCCCCCACAACACCCAAGTTAATGAAATTAGCTGAGGCTGAAAGAGGGGAAGGGGTGGAGGTGGTGGGTGAGGGGAAGGGGGGATGGGGTGGAGGTGGTGGGTGAGGGGAAGAGGGGGGGATGGGTTGGGTGGTGGGTGAGGGGAAGGGGGGATGGGGTGGTGGGTGAGGGGAAGAGGGGGGGAGGGATGGAGGATGGGTTGGGTGGTGGGTGAGGGGAAGAAGAGGAGGATGGGTTGGGTGGTGGGTGAGGGGAAGGGGGGATGGGGTGGAGGTGGTGGGTGAGGGGAAGAGGAGGATGGGTTGGGTGGTGGGTGAAGGGATAGGCAAAAATTCTATTTAGGATGTAAGCAGATGCCATTGTGAGACGTGATTACCCTCCCGCGGGGCTTATTAAAGAGGCGCTATCTTACAATTATCTATTTCTTTGTCCTCTGTAACTGTGGACTACACACACACACACACACACACACACACACACACACACACACACACACACACATCGCCGTTCATAGCTTTAGCGAGGTAGCGCTATGAGAGGACAACAAAGGCCACAATATTCGTTCACACTCAGTCTCTAGCTGTCATGTAATAATGCACCGAAACCACAGCTCCCTTTCCACATCCAGGCCCCACACAACTTTCCATGGTTTACCCCGGCCGCTTCACATGCCCTGGTTCGCACCGTCGTGCTCTGTGATCGCACCGTCGTGCTCTAGGATCGTACCGTCGTGCTCTGTGATCGCACCGTCGTGCTCTTGAATCGCACCGTCGTGCTCAAGGGTCGTACCGTCGTGCTCAAGGGTCGCACCGTCGTGCTCTGTGATCGCACCATCGTGCTCTGTGATCGCACCGTCGCGTTCAAGGAACCAACTGAGAAAACTCCATTCCACTCAATCAAGGAACACATCGCCGGCCAAGTGAGGAGCCAGGCCTGCTGTGGATCATGAGTGACGTAAGCAATACAGTTCCCTTAATTAGTATAATTAACCACGAGACGTCGGACTCCTGGCCTGATGGACTTTTCAAAAGTGGTACGAGTCCATCCCAACCCAGACGAGGCCCATGAAAAAAAAAAAAAGAAGTACCATCTTGACTTTACTAATAATATCATTAATGACATCGCTCGTACAAAGTCATTAGACTTAATTAGTTATAATAATATAGTTTTTTTGGCATTCTGGCATACCTTAAAAAAAGATCTCTTTGAGGGCGAGGGTGTGTGTGTGTGTGTGACCCCCCCTTGACCACAACGGCACGACCCTACCATTGCACGGCGGAACGACCCTTAAGGATCGTACAGCCGTGCTCCAAGTACAATCATAACATTAACAGCCACGCGACAGACGAGGGGGAGAACTAGATGTGTGACATCACCACCCCAGAGTGACGTCATCAATGACGTCGTCAGCTGCTTTGCATATACGAAGAAAGACGTAAACCTTTTCGTTTGTGAAACGTCTGTACGACATTCTCCTCCTCCCACACTAATCCATGAGTTTCTGATCAACCACCCTCCCACCCCACACAATCCCAAACAGCCTCGTTAGCACCCAATTTTGGTCGGATGGTGTTTGACTTCATTCGTATATATGTGTTAATTTGTAGCAACAGAGGAGTGAGTCTACCTCGCTACAGAAGGCCTGGCTGTCACCAACTACCACATCCATGCCCACAATGATCGACTCCTTCCAGCTGACCACAGTGACGTACATAGCTTCTCTTTGACGTGAAATCTTCCGTCAAGGAAATGCGTGTCATTATGTATGTATATATGTATAAATCAATGCAGCTAATTACACAATTTTACATTACATTTTCTTTTGTTTCCTTCCTCGTAAAGAGAAAATGGAATGATGTAACAGAATGAAAAAAAAATGGAGGTTAAAAAAAATGTTTATGGGTTACTCTAGAAACATAATCGAAGAAAAGGATAAATAACCATGATAACAGGACAGTAGACGAATGAGGCAAAGGAGGAGAGGAGGAGGAGGAGGAGGAGGAGGAGGAGGAGGAGGAGAGAAAGGAAAATAGATACGAAAGAAAAGAATAATAGAAAAATAAAAACTGCTTTACCGAAGCCATCAGCCTGGCCTCTCTCTCTCTCTCTCTCTCTCTCTCTCTCTCTCTCTCTCTCTCTCTCTCTCTCTCTCTCTCCCCATCAGCCTGGCCTCTCTCTCTCTCTCTCTCTCTCCCATCAGCCTGGCCCCCCCCTCTCTCTCTCTCTCTCTCTCTCTCTCTCTCTCCTCTCTCTCTCTCTCTCTCTCTCCCCCGGTGCCTTCATCTCCTGGTGGTTCGGTGATGTGTCTCAAGCACTCACTCACTCACTCACTCACTCTCCAGATGGGCCAAAACCTTTATCCCAGCCTCACAAACCGTGAGAACATCTCACATGAAATTCCCACGTATATTTAACCTGTCTACTGAACCAGGTAAGTGATCGAAATGGACCATGAACTGTCTCGCGTTTATATGACTCCTTGTGTCATCCATTCATCCACCCAGTTATAGACGTTCTCGCCCCTAGCTATCCAATCCACCCACCCAAGACCTTCATCCATCAACTAATCATCCACAATGCACGTTCACCTCTGCATCCACACATCCATCCATCCTAGTGTGTGTACGTATGCTCAAAGATCTCTAAAATCCTACGTGACATCCATTCTAACCATCAACTCCATCTCCATAACAACTCCAGCCATCCCTCCATCTACCTAGCACTGCTGTACCCAATCCATCCAGGATTTCAGCAATGAATCCATCAATACAATCCATCACCGTCCATCATCACTATATTCTCCTCAGGTGTAGCAGTGTCCTGGCGATCGTCTCTATGTGTTTACCAGCTGCTTCCAGGGTTCATTTTGGATCCTCCTGAGGTACGTGGGGGAGAGGGAGAGAGGCGAGGTGGGAGAGAGAGAGGGTGGGAGGGGAAAGACCTTACGAAAGCGTCCAATAAAAGGACTTAAGTACAGCAGCGATACAGAGACAGATCCATCGTTGATAAACACACACAAAAGAGCTATAACCAGACAAGGTCCAGAGGAGGGCAACAAAGTTGATAGAGTAGGTCCAGAGGAGGGCAACCAAGCTAACAGAAAAGGACCAATACTTGAAATAAGAAAGCCCAAAGCATGAACACTGGATGGCTGTCATATCAAGAGCATTAGAACATAGTTAACGACGACCCTCGTCACACTTTCTGGTAACTGCACAACTCACTTCCAATATCAGACGGAGTCCGGTAACACACACACACACACACACACACACACACACGCACACACACACACACACACACACACATATATATATATATATATATATATATATATATATATATATATATATACATATAGTTCAACCCTTGTTTATGATGGCCTAGCCTTTCACCTGACCTATACATGACAGGTTAAAGGCCAGACCTAAGCAAGCATCGTCCCGTCGCGCTCAACATTATAAGGGCATAAAAAAAAAATGCGTAATAAACACATATAAAAAAAATAAATTCCCCATCATCCCCCCCCCAACCCCCCAATCTACCCAAAACCCACGACATAAAACCCACGACATAAAACCCACGACATAAAACCCACGACATAAAACCCACGACATAAAACCCACGACATAAAACCTAAATGAAAACTCGTGAGTCAAGTATCAAGAGGTTAAAACCTGAAGGCGGGAAAAGGTCAAGGCTGAACCTTGCCCTTGAAGATGAAGAAAAAAAAAAACAGCGCCAAGGTTTCATCTAAGGTTTACTTCGTTGTAAATTATCTTCACAACACCTGAGGTTGTTGAGAGACTCATGGTGAAGGTTAAGTGCATTAGTTTTCTTTTTCATTTTTTTTCACATTTTCCTCCACCCATGTCTTGCTCCGTCATACCCAGACGTAATAAGCGAACCATTGTGCAGTGTGTGTGTGTGTGTGTTGGACGCATCTGTGGCAATTGGACCTACCAGCCAGCCAAGGTTATCTTATAATTTCTTGTTAATCCAGACGATCTATTTGTTCCTTACCCCATCCACAATCTGACACCTGGAGTACTGCCTCCAATCATGTTTGTCTTTGCGTTCTTCAAGCAATCACACGGTACCTATTGTCCGTCTGCGCCGGAGGAATGCTATTTTGTTGGGGTGGTGCTGGTGGTGGTGGTGGTCTAACCTGGCCAAAAAGTGAGGGAGGGAGGAGGGTGGCTTCAGAGTAAACCTTCACTTTGGGGCTTTTCTTCTGCCTGCCGTACAAAAAGGAGTAAGACCATGTATGCTGTGTGTGTGTGTGTGTGTGTGTGTGTGTGTGTGTGTGTGTGTGTGTGTGTGTGTGTGTGTATCATAACAATACCCGCGTCCTCCCTCCAGTAAATGTTCTTATGCGTCACACACACACACACACACACACACACACACACACACAGTCTGCAGGAGGCTCTCCAGCGCCCTTGATGGCCGGCCATTCTTGGCGTCCTGCAGGAGACGGGCAAGGTGGGGGGTGGGGGGGAACCTGGTTAGTTCCTGGTCACAACACCTGCCGGCGACTCTCACTGTCCACCTGGTAGACAGGTCTCGTCTGTCGTCGTTCTCACGACGGATAGGACAGGAGAGGACGGACGTCACGTCCTCCTTGGCGGTCCCTTCAAAAGTTGTGGACGGGATTTATCTCTTGTTTATGTCCCGTCGAATTTTAAAACGACAGGGGAGGATATGTGTCCTTTATGTCATCAAGGTTTGAAGGTGAGTAGAGGGGAGGGACTAACTTGCTGTCATGCTTTACCCTACCCTTAACCTTACCTTACCTTACCTACCTTACCTTACCTTACTTTACTTTATCTCCCCTCGACGTCCAGCATGAGGTCGCGCTTCCCTCCTCTCACATCCCCTTCGGAGATGTGAGAGGAGGAGGAGGAGGAGGAGGAGGAGGAGGAGGAGGACCCCGTGTGATGGTAATGTCTGGTCACTCGAGGCATCACACAGAACCAGCCGTCAGGATGGCCAGGGGCTCGTGCCACGCTGAGTGACACACAAACACCCCTGACCTATCATGAACACACACACACACACACACACACACACACACACACACACACACGGCGCCAGGCCCGGTCATCATCATATTATCTTACCCGTCCTGGGGAGGTAAAACTCCCACTTCTTTCCTGGAGGGTAACACTCCCACACTTCTTTCCTCGGGGCGGGGGGGGGGGGGGGGACCAACTCCTACACTTCTTTCATGTTATTATTCAGCGTGGGCAACTGTCGTCTCCCCAGCACTTGAGGTGCTACGCCACCCATACATAACCAAGAGACTTACTTGTCTCGTCCACCCACAACGACCAGTCACAGACATAAACAACGACCACAACGACCCGAGACGACCACAACGACCCGACACAGACATGAACAATAACCCGAGACGTAAACAACGACCCTTGACACCGAACAATGAAATCCCTCTCCCTCGCCTCCCTGACAGAAGCCAGTCCCTCGGTCCTCATCACTGTGTCTTTGTCAATTCAAGTACATTCCTCTGCTCACCAGCGTCACATACCCGAACATTCCACTCACTTTTCTGGTCGTCACGCGGCTCTGCCACTGTGGCAGACGGATGAGGAACGCTTGCATGCATACCAGACCCTCAAGCCACCCTCACCGCAGAAGCACAGTGTTGTGGCATGGAAGACGTGGCAAGCAGTGAGGGCGTCGGGTCTGTGGCGGGTGGATGCGACACTTGGTGGCGTCTGTGGCGGTCTTCTACCGTCCGCCACCGGGAGAGTTGGTGGCAACTGTGGCAAGGCCTGGGGGTCATTATGAGTCTCTACGTCTGAAATATGTCTTCTGTATGGCAGCGGGTTGACCTGGGTCGCACGCCTTCCGAGGCCAATATAAAATCTTGTCGTAATTTACCTTTTCTTTTTTTTGGGGGGGCCCTAACTGACTACCCTGAGGTACACCACCTTGTGTTCTGCTTCGTAGATAAGAGTCGTGCAACTCACAGCGGCACCTTGGTAACCAGACGACGGAGGGGGTGATGGTGTGTTGTGGTGTCTACGCAAGGCTCTGGTGAGTACCTCCAGAGGGTCAATCACTCACCCTCCCCACTACCGCTGACCTCGATTGTCGAGGTGTGTGGAGAACCACTGTATGATTCCACGTATCCCTCGGCCTCCTGACGGGTGGTGGGGAAGGAGGAGGAAGTCAGGGTGTCTTCCACGTGTGTGTACGTCCTCAAGGACTGTTGTGGTTCCTGCAGGATATGCTCTCAGTTTGTTGTGGCTGTGGGGCACATAAGCCAGCCACCCGTGCTTTCCCCGGGTCACGGTGAGCATACACACACACACACACACACACACACACACACACACACACACACACTCACTCACACACTCACTCACTCCTCCACACATTAATTTGTCACTCGAAGGGATACTTGAACCTCGCAAATTACCTTGAATATAATCCCCCTTGTACCTATTTTCGTATAATTACCTTGAATATAACCCCCCTTGTACCTATAATCGTATAATCGTATCTATCCTCTGGTATATTTCTTTCAACGCAACAGACATACCCAAGTCTTATATTTACTTACTATACAGTAAGAACAGCATACCAATCACACTCACATCAGATTATTGAATAAACATTATAATGAATCACTCACATGACAAGTGAAGCAATTAAGCTGACCTTTTGATGCAGTAAGATCCCGGCGAACCTCACCACATATGTGGACACACACACACACACACACACACACACACACACGCGCGCACACACACACACACACACACAACCCGTCCACAAGCAGCGGGGGACGCCACGACCACACCAGACCATCATGAGCGGTGTTGGTTGTGAATGAACCGTTGTAAGACTACGGGGCCATGACAGCGTCTACTTGAGACAATTGTGCCGCTGACGCATGTTTGTGTCAACGTGCGTTCTCGCTGGCTGACTGACTGGCTGGCGGGCGGCCTCCTCCTCCACCTCCTCCAAGTCGTGCGTTACTGTTGGCTGGTCTGTAGTTCTATCCACAGCGTGCCCTCACACCTTACCTAGTTAACTGGTGGCGAGTGTTATCGAGACACGTACTTCCCTAAGTCATGATCTGTTCGTCACACAATAGGTTTTTCTATACAAGTGCACAAGTCTGCCAGCTTACGATCTAGATGAAGGTATGTTTTCCAGTCGTCAGAAGGTGAGGGTAACTAGCGAGTAGTGTACGTTCTTCGTACAGGATTATCTAAGAGAGATAGACCCAGAGGACCTGCTGGTGCCTATCTAATCCCAACGTGTAAATCGTTCTCTTCCTCCTCCTCCTTCTCTTCCTCCTCCCTCCTCCTCCTCCTCCTCCCTTCTCCTCCTTGAGGACCCTATACAGGCACCTCTACCGTGTACCACACCCATGCCTGACGTACGCACAACCACAAACCACAACTTATCGTTACCAGCAGATGATGTCAAATTATCACAACAACAGCAGGTGTAAAAAGACACCGGAGGGACTACATAAATTCGTACGTACACTGGGCACGTATTCACCAGGGTGCAGCACAGCTGTGTCCTCTGATCACCCGGCGAAGCGGGCGAAAACGGAGAAGTGGAAATCGTCCACATCTCGCACTCACTCAAGTCCAAGCGTCAACACCACTGGGAAGGTCAGAAAGCACCAACACCACTGGGAAGGTCAGAAAATACCAACACCACTGGGAAGGCCAGAAAGTGTCAACACCACTGGGAAGGTCAGAAAGCACCAACACCACTGGGAAGGTCAGAAAGCACCAACACCACTGGGAAGGTCAGAAAGCACCAACACCACTGGGAAGGTCAGAAAATACCAACACCACTGGGAAGGTCAGAAAATACCAACACCACTGGGAAGGTCAGAAAGCACCAACACCACTGGGAAGGTCAGAAAGCACCAACACCACTGGGAAGGTCAGAAAATACCAACACCACTGGGAAGGCCAGAAAGTGTCAACACCACTGGGAAGGTCAGAAAGCACCAACACCACTGGGAAAGTCAGAAAATACCAACACCACTGGGAAGGTCAGAAAGTGTCAACACCACTGGGAAGGTCAGAAAGTGTCAACACCACTGGGAAGGTCAGAAAGTGTCAACACCACTGGGAAGGTCAGAAAGCACTGGGGTTGTACTCTCTCATGTCCACACGGGCGAGACAATTTAACACATGGGCCACTGCTGTCGCAAACACTATGAAATACACGGTGGTACGAACACATGAAGACCCCGGATAAGCAAGCATTAACGAAGTGTATCAGACCAGCCAGACTGTGGTGGCTGGCTACGTGGGGTCGTCGTTGGATCGCAGCCTGCAACAGCTTGCTCGACCAACGACCCAACTCACCATCTCGGGATCAACCAGAGCTGTGGGGGATACGAGGCCTTCAGGCAACTATCACCTGTGGACACCGTGTCTTCATTCACATTCGTAATTCATTAGCCACTACTGACACGACAGGTATTAGAAGACTGTAAAACATCGAGAAAAATAAAAATAAAAGGCCAGGGAAAAAGAGTCATGCATGGGAAACTTGTATCTCCTGCAGTTCCTGGAAATATATATGTGACTACATCGGAAGCCACCGATCATAACTGAGGTGTTGGGTTCTTTGTCATGTGTATGACAGTTACGCTCAGTCTGGCAACACATGACAATCCTGCTGTGAAGTGAGTAAGATGTCCACTGAGGATCTTACTCATTTCTGTAACTCACTTCCGTCTAGACTTTATAGAGTGACTGGCTTTGTGCCGCTCGTGGCTCTAAGATGCTGGAGAACCATTGCATTAAATCCGTTCTTTGCGAACTGGGGAAACAACTGCGTAAAGTTCCATGGAACACAGGAAGAATGTTCTTAAAGTATTGAGGTAGAATATGTTCCAGGTGAAGCAGTTTGATAATGTGGTTCATACATATGACACTAGAGCCTTGGGCCTTAAGCCATTCAATTAATAAGATGCTGGAAAGCAACTGGATAAACATACAACGTCAAAGGTGCAAGTTTTCTTCAAGTTATGAGCTGGATTAAGTTCCACATTAAACCTTTTTTTTTTTTATCAAGAATTATATAAACGAAATATTAATCTTGGAGATTAGTCTCTCATGTACACAACAGTCTCGTGTGTGTGTGTGTGTGTGTGTGTGTGTGTGTGTGTGTGTGTGTGTGTGTGAGCGTGTGTGTGATCCATAAGCTTCAAGTAACAACCTAAGGTTGGGTTAGAAGCGCGAGCGTGACGACTCCAGACGAAGACTGACAAAGCGGCTCTTACTTAACACCATTCTAAATCATCTAATGGCCCCCCCCGAGGTTGCCGCCTTCGCCACCACCTCCAGGTACTGGGAACACCACGGACTACCGCCTCCTGCAGGAACGTCGAGACCACACAAGTATTTACGAGGTGTACTTGACCAACTCGGTTATGATGGAGGGTCCTAAGTCCTTGACCAGCCTGAGTGACCACAAGAGGGACACTGTAGTTTGATCCTAAATTGACCTACGTGGGTAGATGCGTCTTCGAAACACACACACACACACACACACACACACACACACACACACACACACACATATATATATATATATATATATATATATATATATATATATATATATATATATATATATATATATACATGTTAAGTTAGCGTAAGGCAGGGGGTGTGATGGCTGGGGAACAGCCTTTTGGATTCATTTCCTGTCTCCAATGATACACATTAAGAATATAGGGTATTATTACTGTCCTCCAGTAGATAACCTGGTTATATGGATCATGAAGTCTGTTGTCAATCTGGCCTTCCCGTGTTACATCATTGTACACTCGCAAAAGAAGTATCTGAACACTTTTTTTTGGTAAGTGTAACAATATGACACTCCCGACTAAAGATTCTGAAATATGTCTACTGGTCTGGCCTCTCACATTGGTGGCCTTGCTTTCGAGACATTGTAATACATCAATTACTAATGAAATTTCCTCTCATTGCTAGATTCCATATTTCGATGGCAATAACTATAAAGTGGAGCTATACTAATTATTTGGAACTCTTCTCTCACCGGTCACGCTTACCAACGCTACCGAGACAAGACGAGTCGTATTGATCATTTCGAAATCCATCGAACCCCTTCAGGGAAGATAACTAATTTACCGTGTGTACATCACATTACTAATCACTCACTTTTGTCTGTCACGGGTGTCCTTGGCCGCGCGGGGAATGAGAATGACTGGATCAATTAGCGACATACATTTCAGTAACACCTGCTCGCAAGTTCGTTCGTCTGTGAGTGTTTTTTCATAAAAAAAAAAAAAACTCAGTTATCCAGAGGTAAAAATGTCCTTCACATCATTCTCAGAGGCAGATCTTGATGTCACCATCAGTCCAGGTGTGTGTGTTAAGAGTGTCCACTGAGGGGAACGGGATCAATAATGACTTTGTTGGATTTCGTCCTCAAAGAAATATCTTAATTCTTATCTTCTTACGTGAAATATAATACCAGACGCGCTGCCAGGAGCAACAACCAAGCAACAATCATCTTCCTATCATGGTCAAACAGCTATGTTAAAGTCGTTGGTCGCCAGCCATGTTAAAGTCGTTGGTCGCCAGCCATGTTTATGTCTTTTTTCGATAAGCTTCCAGACTCGATCCTCGACCCCTTTCTCCTCCGTCCTCAGCGCTCCGAGTGGCTCGCGGAGAGCAACAGTCTGATGCGCCAGGGACGAAACCTATCCTCAGAACGTACTAGGAAGATGAGAGAGAGAGAGAGAGAGAGAGAGAGAGAGAGAGAGAGAGAGAGAGAGAGAGAGAGAGAGAGAGAGAGAAGAGAGAGGAGAGAGAGAGAGGAGAGAGAGAGAGAGAGAGAGAGAGAGAGAGAGAGAGAGAGAGAGAGAGAGAGAGAGAGAGAGAGAGAGAGAGAGAGAGAGAGAGAGAGAGAGAGAGAGAACAAAACCCACATAGGTACACAGGCATATATATATATATATATATATATATATATATATATATATATATATATATATATACACACAGTATATCTTGTTCACCAAAATCTAATTACACTCGGCTAATTAACCCCAGCCCGACATGGGGAGGGTGTTCTCTGCACACAACTTACGGTAACATGAAAAACAAAGTCTGGATGGGTAATGTGATTAGGTCTTGCCTTTATTCCAGAACTAACCTAATATCATAGACTCCATAATCCACAACTCACCTTATTTTTCCTATTCTTTCTTGTTACAGTATTAACAATAATAATAATAATAATAATAATAATAATAATAATAATAATAATAATAATAATAATAATAATAATAATCATTACAATTCTTTCTTTCCAAACTTGATAGTCGCTTCACGAGTTAACTAGGCAGCGAAAGGAAACATTATT
>NC_092225.1:90942168-90962168 GCF_036320965.1 Panulirus ornatus | reverse complement strand
AGAAATACTTAGAAAATGTCAGGACACATCGACACATCGACCTTGTTGCAAAAGACCTCTTAAGTCTCTTTGTATTCATTTAAGCATATATGGAGTTAATCTCAACAACTCACTGGCTAATCATTCCGTATATTAATAATCTTGAGGGAAATGTCCTTCGCCTCCTTCGAAGGAAAACGTTTTAGCCCACGAGACAATGACGCCTCCGTTACGACGGGTGAAGGCAGACTAATTCATCCTCACTTCACCTGCTTTGGATCTTCTTGTGTCAGATTCATCCTCACTTCACCTGCTTGTGTCAGATCCATCCTCACTTCACCTGCTTGTGTCAGATCCATCCTCACTTCACCTGCTTGTGTCAGATCCATCCTCACTTCACCTGCTTGTGTCAGATCCATCGTCACTTCACCTGCTTGTGTCAGATCCATCCTCACTTCACCTGCTTGCGTCAGATCCATCCTCACTTCACCTGCTTGCGTCAGATCCATCCTCACTTCACCTGCTTGCGTCAGATCAGCAGAACGTTGTGTTCATCTGAATCGAATCATCGAGATGAACTTTACCCCTTTTCTGAGCTACTCAAATTCAGATCTTTCCTGCGGTTCTCACTGGACACATCTTTTAAATCCGACAACCACAGTCTTACGATTAAGCTTGCGACAACCACAGTCTTACGATTAAGCTTGCGACAACCACAGTCTTACGATTAAGCTTGCGACAACCACAGTCTTATACGATTAAGCTCGCGACAACCACAGTCTTACGATTAAGCTTGCGACAACCACAGTCTTACGATAAAGCTTGCGACAACCACAGTCTTATACGATTAAGCTCGCGACAACCACAGTCTTACGATTAAGCTTGCGACAACCACAGTCTTACGATTAGGCTTGCGACAACCACAGTCTTATACGATTAAGCTCGCGACAACCACAGTCTTACGATAAAGCTTGCGACAACCACAGTCTTATACGATTAAGCTTGCGACAACCACAGATTATGATCAAGCTTGCGACAACCACAGTCTTACGATCAAGCTTGCGACAACCGCAGTTTATGATCAAGCTTGCGACAACCACAGATTATGATCAAGCTTGCGACAACCACAGTCTTACGATCAAGCTTGCGACAACCGCAGTTTATGATCAAGCTTGCGACAACCAGCAGTTTATGATCAAGCTTGCGACAACCACAGATTATGATCAAGCTTACGACAACCGCAGTCCAGACCTACATGTAACCCGGCTGGTCTGGCACAAACACAGCAAAGGAGAACCCAACATCTTCCCACGTCCACACGAGTCTGTCCCGAGGCGTTCCTCAGCTGGTGCTGGGCTAAACGGACGAGAGACACCTTGTCATTATGTCATGCCCGCCCTCCTCCTCCTCCTCCTGAATCAACCCCTCCTGCTCCTCCTCCTCCTCTTCCTGCTGAGCCCCCTCCTCCTCCTACTGAACCACCCCTCCTACTCCTCTTCCTGCTGAACCACCTTCCCTTCCTCCTCCTCCTCCTGCTGAACCACACCCTCCTCCTCCTTCTCCTCTTCCTGCTGAACCACCTCCTCCTCCTCCTCCTCCTGCTGAACCATCCCCTCTGCTCCTCCTCTTCCTGCTGAACCACCTCCTCCTCCTCCTCCTCCTTCTCCTGCTCACCCACCTCTGCTCGTCACCGAGTTCCGACACTTCGCACATTTTCATCCCGTCTGTCGCTCCAGCGAGGGAGGGAGGGGGGGGGGGTGAAAGGATCTTCGTACGTGCGTCTGTACACGTTGTCCATCAGGCAGTTACACATGTACGTCATCATAACGCCTCTCTCGGCCTCTCACAACAACATCGTGGGTGGAGGAGTATAAAGAGCCCCCCCCCCCCTGTCCCTCCCTCCCCCCATCCGTCCCCCCCCCCCCCTCTACGTAATTCCGACCTTTCACTGCAGAATCATGACAGACGACAGCGGTTAGAGAGAGAGAGAAAAAAAAGGACCTTTTTTTAGGGGGAAAACTTTCTCTCGTGAGGTAAAGCCAGCCAGCCATCGTGTGTGTGTGTGTGTGTGTGTGTGTGTGTGTGTGTGTGTGTGTGTGTGTGTGTGTGTGTTCAAGGGTGAATGGCGTATGGGGAAAAGCCCCAGAGAACAGAGGATCTACCTGATGATGGTCTACCACGAACCTATCGACTGGAAACCAGCCAGTAACAGCATCCTAAACTCTTTTAAAACCCACGTAGATGCAGACGGGATACGAAAACAGAAGGTTCCTACGACGAACGGAGTCATCTACCGCAAGGACACTCCTTAGCATCCTACAGAGTCCTCCTACATCTACAGGAACACGGGAGGCCGAAGACTCAATCAGATGGTTCCTAACGAGGCAGTTAACAGCGGAAGGTCATTGGCTGAATCCTGAATCTCCTAATTTATACAGATGGAGAAGGTACAGCTGTGGCAGAAGACAACTCACATCACTCTCCCACTACGCCTGTCTCATCCACCTTTCCTCTAC
Organism: Panulirus ornatus; assembly: GCF_036320965.1. Classification (NCBI taxonomy): domain Eukaryota; kingdom Metazoa; phylum Arthropoda; class Malacostraca; order Decapoda; family Palinuridae; genus Panulirus; species Panulirus ornatus. Next base: position 90,959,673 of record NC_092225.1, on the reverse strand, counting down.
TCCGTGTCAGCGTTGATGGTCTCCTCCTACGCACTAGTTACGCGGCCGTGCGTACAACGCTCGCTCGGCGGACGAGCGAGAGTCACTGTCATACCTACACACCCACCAACACACCCCCCACCCACACGTACCCTAGTCTGGGCGTGTAATGTTGGGGTCTGTTCTACTGAAGACGCTCCCTCCTGTGTTCAGATGTTCCTTCTAGTACTATGTATATATACGTATATATATATATATATATATATATATATATATATATATATATATATATATATATATATATATATATATATATATATATATATATATATATATATATATATTCCTATGAGTCCACGGGGAAAATGAAACACGAAAAGTTCCCAAGTGCACTTTCGTGTAATAATCACATTATCAGGGGAGACACAAGAGAGAAATATAACAGTCAGTTGATATACATCGAAGAGACGAAGCTAGGACGCCATTTGGTAAACTTTTCGTGTTTCATTTTCCCCGTAGACTCAAGGAATATCTTGATCACGCGCAAAATTGTGATCCTTTCCAATATATATATATATATATATATATATATATATATATATATATATATATATATATATATATATATATATAGACTTTTAATCTGTGAGTGACCCCTTTAGATTGTGGGTCTGGGTTAGGTGAACGTGTCTAGTCTTTTACACTATTTACTTTCCATTTTCTCTTCGACCATGAAGGAAAGATTAGCCTTACAGGGAACTACAGGAACCCCACCCACACCCAAGCACTAAGACTGATATATATATATATATATATATATATATATATATATATATATATATATATATATATATATATATATATATATTTCAAAGACCTTGAAGATATCACTGCAGAATCACGCGTTTGAAGTCGGCTTTCAAACCTGATGGAGATGGAAAAAAATTTTAGATCATGAACGCCAGATATTCTACCTCAATATCATTATGTTACATTTCTGTGAGACTCCCTATTTATCAGTTATATGAAGATGACATTTATCTAAAAGTTCATTTTCTTTAAAAAATTTTCATAAATAATGGAAAATGGAACGTGTGCATTTATGTCATATGATCAAGTTAGTCAATATCACATGATAATTCGCAGTATGGCACCATTCTCTCCATTCCTAAATTGCTTACGTAATGTCTCATAAGACATAATTAACATCCAACTGAATCTGAAGGGGAGACAATTATAATGGCGCATATCATTTCCTTAACATTTAACAACTACCTTAATAAACCAGACATTTCGATGCCTAGATTATTTTCTCTCCATTCTGTCTCTTATCATCTCTCTTTACCGCACATACTCTATTTCTTGATATATGTACAATTATATATATATATTCCTCATTGCTCTCTCTCTCTCTCTCTCTCTCTCTCTCTCTCTCTCTCTCTCTCTCTCTCTCTCTCTCTGCCCTTGGGTCTGGCTGGCGCGGGGGTGAGGGTCAGTAAACAGGAGAGCGTGGTCAGGGTCACGGCTGTGGGTCATAACACACGCCGTCTACGGCTAACACGCCCCAAAAACCCCACCACCCCCACCTCCCACACGCGGAAATAACCACGCACGATGACCCAGCCATTGAACCATTAAATTCATCAGACACGTGTCATGGTAATTAGTAAGTTCCATCTTCCGATTAATGATAATTATAAATTCCGGTCTAATGTCACCGCCGGGACGGGATGCATGTTGTGGCAACGCCGCATGAGTACTGGCGCAGGGTGGGGAGGTTTGGCACCACTGCGCGGCCAGGCTCCTCCCGTTATATGCTAATGGGTTCGGGCGGGCGGGTGGCGGCCGTGTCCGAATCCCAGCCCGCGGTCTCCGCTACTCTGCGGGTCTTCTCTCTCACGGTTCGGCACAGCCCGTGGCCCTTATAATATACCCGCTCTGTGGCCGGGAGCGGTCACGGTGGTGCGTCCGCCACCGCTGCTGCTACCCGCCGCGGCCACTCTGAAATACGCTTCGACAAAGCCGCTCGTCGGTCAGTCGGTCGGCCATGTTGAAGACGACGGCGACGCAGACGGACGTTTCGGACGAACTGCCTCCATCGCGAGAATTTTGTGGAAGATTCGCAATGGTGGTGATACAAGAGATGAAATAACTACAGATCTACGAATCATTAACCTACATAGCCTTCCATTACGTTGAGTTTATATGTAAAAGGAAGTTTAATTATCAATAAACTGTCTTGGTTATGCGTAAATGTGTTTACTTCATTAGCAGAGCTGTCACAGGGTTTTCCGTGGTCTTGGGGAGAGGCGTTTAAGGCATGGGGATCACGTCGTTAGGTAGTTAGCAGTCTCAAGGTGGAGGAGAGTGGTTTGGTCCGGGGTGAGGCAGGTTGGGCTCCTGCCAAGCACACACAGCTCAGGAACGTCGAAAATCCAGCCCAAATATGTGCAAATATGTCTTACACACACACACACACACACACACACACACATATATATATATATATATATATATATATATATATATATATATATATATATATATATATATATATATATATATAAACGCTATTTTCCCTTAAGTAGCCACTGCAGTATTGATGAAACCTGATGTATTTATGAATCAAAATGTAAGTCAGTTTCCCGTCGTATGCTGTGCGGTAGAGGCATTAATTTCGCACAGAATACATCTTCGATCGCTCGCCCACCATCCAATATACATCACTAGTTTATTTTTTTTTAGGATGGGGTGGATGGGAAGGGGGGGAGGGAACGACATCTCGGTTACAAATATATACATAGCGTGTCGAGCGGATGGTGTGTATATATGGGAGGGTGTCGAGTGGATGGTGTGTATGGGAGGATGTCGAGTGGATGATGTGTATGGGAGGTGTGTCGAGTGGATGTGTATGGGAGGATGTCGAGTGGATGATGTGTATGGGAGGTGTGTCGAGTGGATGTGTATGGGAGGATGTCGAGTGGATAATGTATATGTGAGGGTCACGAGTGGATGATGTGTATGGGAGGGGCGTCGAGCGGATGACGTACATGGGGGAGGGGCGTCGAGCGGATGACGTACATGGGGGAAGGGCGTCGAGCGGACGACGTACATGGGGGAGGGGCGTCGAGCGGATGCCGTACATGGGGAGGGGCGTCGAGCGAACGAAGTACATGGGAGGGGGGAGGGAGTTGTACTGTGAAACATACATAGATGGACACGTAGGCGAACCCCCCCCCAGCCTTTGATCAAGGGAGGCCCCGGGGGGCGGCCATCATACGACCCACGGGTCGTGCGCCGCCGGGCTGGAAGGGCCGCCACCGTCGTGCATGACGGAGTCTTACGTTCCTCCAACATTCAGAACGACATGACGTTCTTCCTCCCTCCCGCTGCTGCGTCCGCTGTCGTAAAGTCAGAGGATCTTCGTACGAGCAACGGAGCAGAGCAACCACACACACACACACACACACACACACACATACACACACACACACACACACACACACACACACGCACGCGCGCGCACATCTCTCTCTCTCTCTCTCTCTCTCTCTCTCTCTCTCTCTCTCTCTCTCTCTCTGTCTCTCATTACCTTCGTCTCTCCGATGAACACGTAGGTAACACGCCTGAACCTCCTCCTCCTCCTGCAGTTGCCGAGCGAGGTGTATGAAGCTATCCCTGCCCCAACCCTCCACCCTCGTCCCCCGAGCTCGAAGCGCACAAGAATCGAGAGCTGTTGCTCAAAGGGCACCGCTGAAAGTCCCCACGTCCCCTCCCCACGGCCTCCCTGCAGGGGCATATGAATAATGGTAACTTATGGTAAACACCCTCGCATTCTGGGGGTTGGGGGGGCACCGCACCCCCACCCCCTCCTGAGATTCGGGGTTGGGGGTTGGGTGGTTGGATAGGTGAGGCTGATTAAGATTCAAGTCCCCTTGTTGCCGAGATCCTCAAGTCACTATCAGCATGAACTAGCACACGCATCTCTCTCTCTCTCTCTCTCTCTCTCTCTCTCTCTCTCTCTCTCTCTCTCTCTCTCTCTCTCTCTCTCTCTCATTCCCTCAACCCCCTTCCCGTCCATAAATGCAAATACACAGGACACCTGAGGTAATGAGGGTCCGCTCAACGTAAGGGGGGTCGTAACAAGGGGCCGTCCTAACCTGTGTGTTAACGTTAACCCGGGTCGTGTTGACGTGAGGATCACGTGTCATATGGGTCGTAAACTGACTGTGTGTGTGTGTGTGTGTGTGTGTGTGTGTGTGTGTGTGTGTGTGGTGACATGCGTCTACCAGGGCGTGAGGACCGTGCTGACGTGAAGGGTCGTGTTTGACGTGCTGGTGGTCTATGGGACCTGAGTCTGGCGTGACATGAGGAGAAAATCCAGGTCATGAGAAGGTCATCTCACTCATCAAGGTGACCCCGAGAGGGAGGTCGAACCCCTACAATACACCACCCTTATATCTACCTCAAAGTTCTCCACGTCATGACCAACACAGCATCACCAGTCCTTAACCCGTTACGTGTGACGGTGTGACGAGCGGAAAAGAGGAAGCAGGGAGGGAGGGAGGCTGGTAAGGTGAGCAGGGAGCAGGGAGGGAGGGCTAGTAAGGGGAGCAGGGAGCAGGGAGGGAGGCTAGCTAGTTGGCTGGCTCTCAGCTCACAAAACAAAGACGAGCCATACCATGAGAAGGAGATCCATGAGCATGACAATACACAGTGTCAGGTGCGCGCGGGGGGTGTGGAGGTAAAATCATATCTGCCATAACCACGCCATGAAGACACACCACACAACTACCCAGCGGTGTGAGGTGTAGCTATGTTGTGGTGAACACACCACAGGCCAGCCAGTGTCAGAACGGTAGCTTAAGAAATGGAGTATGTTTGGTCAACAGTGAAAAAATAAAAAATAGGTTTGGTACACCGTAATCTGGGGATTATCAGAACACACTTATCTTACGTAATCCTACCTACCTAACTACCTACCTTCCTACCTTGCTGCCTCTTGCCTATGAAGGCAAGCGTCTGCTGGGAGGCCAGGTAACACTGTGAGGAAGTAGCACCTTACCTGAGGGGTAGAGAGAGAAAAGAAAGAATTAGCTTAAGCTGGTTATGGTGGTGACGGTGAGCTGTGGTGGGGAAGAGGGTGTGATGAGGTGGTTGTGGTGGGGAAGAAGGTGTGATGAGGTGGTTGTGGTGGGGAAGAGGGTGTGATGAGGTGGTTGTGGTGGGGAAGAGGGTGTGATGAGGTGGTTGTGGTGGGGAAGAGGGTGTGATGAGGTGGTTGTGGTGGGGAAGAGGGTGTGATGAGGTGGTTGTGGTGGGGAAGAGGGTGTGATGAGGTGGTTGTGGTGGGGAAGAGGGTGTGATGAGGTGGTTGTGGTGGGGAAGAGGGTGTGATGAGGTGGTTGTGGTGGGGAAGAGGGTGTGATGAGGTGGTTGTGGTGGGGAAAAGGGTGTGATGAGGTGGTTGTGGTGGGGAAGAAGGTGTGATGAGGTGGTTGTGGTGGGGAAGAGGGTGTGATGAGGTGGTTGTGGTGGGGAAGAGGGTGTGATGAGGTGGTTGTGGTGGGGAAGAGGGTGTGATGAGGTGGTTCTGGTGGGGAATAGGGTGTGATGAGGTGGTTGTGGTGGGGAAGAGGGTGTGATGAGGTGGTTGTGGTGGGGAAGAGGGTGTGATGAGGTGGTTGTGGTGGGGAAGAGGGTGTGATGAGGTGGTTGTGGTGGGGAAGAGGGTGTGATGAGGTGGTTGTGGTGGGGAAGAAGGGTGTGATGAGGTGGTTGTGGTGGGGAAGAGGGTGTGATGAGGTGGTTGTGGTGGGGAATAGGGTGTGATGAGGTGGTTGTGGTGGGGAAGAGGGTGTGATGAGGTGGTTGTGGTGGGGAAGAGGGTGTGATGAGGTGGTTGTGGTGGGGAATAGGGTGTGATGAGGTGGTTGTGGTGGGGAAGAGGGTGTGATGAGGTGGTTGTGGTGGGGAAGAAGGTGTGATGAGGGTTCTGGTGGGGAAGAAGGTGTGATGAGGTGGTTGTGGTGGGGAATAGGGTGTGATGAGGTGGTTGTGGTGGGGAAGAGGGTGTGATGAGGTGGTTGTGGTGGGGAAGAAGGTGTGATGAGGTGGTTGTGGTGGGGAAGAGGGTGTGATGAGGTGGTTGTGGTGGGGAAGAGGGTGTGATGAGGTGGTTGTGGTGGGGAAGAAGGTGTGATGGAGTGGTAGGGAGGATGAAGCGTGTGTTTGCGAGTGTTAGTCACGAAAGGTCACACACGTGTTGTAGGTACATGGGAACAGCTGCCTTGCACGTGTTTTGTGTACCCACCGCACACACACACACACACACACACACACACACACACACACACACACACACAACAAAGAAGGTACCAGAATTACGAGAGCTGGGTAACAAAGAAAGGGCTGGAAGCCTTAAATTTACCCACCAAGGAAGAGAGATGAGTGAGGGGTGAGTTGATCACAACCTTTACGCTATCAAGAGAGATTGAAGATACAGACAGTGAACAGTTCTTTGTGTGATGTAGGGATAGAACAACCACAGGACATAACATGGAATTAAGTCAGAAACTTGTTAAAAAAAAAAAAAAAGGAGAAAGAAAAACCTTCATTGTCTCAAATTAGGAGATAAATAAAATATAGTAAATTAGGAAATAAATAACATAAAGAACTTTAATATGTAATACACCAGTTGAGAATATTCTAATGATGTGGCCATTATACGGTAAAAAATACGTAATTATACTCTCTCTCATATATATATATATATATATATATATATATATATATATATATATATATATATATATATATATATATATATATATATATATATATATATATATATATATATAAAGACCATCCCTACCTACCTATATGACGACTTACAAAAAAAAAAAGGAAATGATTTCTGAAATACAGGAAAAACTTTCTGTGGATCTATTACCCACACGAAGACCTTCGATCTTTCTCTGGTGGTCTCTGCGTCGAGGACCACATCCATCCATTCCCCTCCAGAATCATATCTACTGAAGCGGGGAGGCCATTTGGTAAACAAGTGACTACCCGAATGATGGATGTGATGACGACACGAAAGTGCACTTGGGAACTTATCGTGTTTCATTGTCCTCTTGTGATAAAGAAAGGAATTATTAGTTGATCAAGCGCTTATATATTTCTTCTCTCTCTCTCTCTCTCTCTCTCTCTCTCTCTCTCTCTCTCTCTCTCTCTCTCTCTCTCTCTCTGACGACCAGTGACCTCGTGATGACCCCACCACTAAGGCGAAAGATACCCCTCCAACGCTCTCCCTCCTCACACATCCCTCCTTCCATCACCTCCCTACCTACCTAACCTAACCTCCCTCCCTCACCCTCCGCTACGTGTCATCCATACACCAATCCCCAGCTGAAGGTAAACTTACCCTGACCCAACCTTCCGTATAGCAGCAGCTCCACCACCAGCAGCAGCGTCTTCTTCCTCGTCCTCCTCCTCCTGTCCCATCTTCCTCCTCCTCCTGCTCCTCCTCTTCCTCTCCCATCTCCCTCCCTCCCACCAGCCAGCGTCCTTTCCCCCCTCCCCCCCCACCTCCCTCCCTTCCACCACATGACTGGATCAAGGTGATTATCTGGGCCGTAGGCCTAATGACTGCCAAGGGCAATTAAAGGTCGTCAATGTCACATTATAACGACTACTCGAAGACCTAGCCAGACCTTCCTCAAAGACCTTACCAGACCTTCCTCAGGAGTTCAGTATGACTCCAAGACCAACACACACACACACACACACACACACACACACACACATCTATGCCCCGCTACCCTCAGTCCCCCCCCCCCCCCACTACGTCATAATCATAACTTTTTAAAAATCACCTTCCTATTCGCCTCACCAGCGCCATCGCAGAGACAACAATAGAATCGCTCTTCTCTGACAACCTGAGGTCAACCTGACCTTCCATACTAACCCTTAACTACATCCTAAACCACCCCCCACCTCCCCCTTCCCCTCCTCCACCCCCTTAACAGAAAATGGTCTGCGTCGTCGTACATGAAGAGGGGGGGGGGAACAACCTCCCAGAGTCGTGCATAACCACAAGTATAAATAAATCTACAACCATCTACAACACTACTGTATAATAACCTGGAGCTGAGCCAGACATCAATCGTAATGTTGTCAGATGGGAAACTTAAGCATATACACCTACACTAGTGTTGTGTATATTAGCAAGGTTGTACGTCAACAACAGGAATAAAAAAAAATAATTAGGGTTCGTCCAACAAACCATACAGACTTGTATTGTTCGACCTTAAGACATACATACCTTACGTGATAAACAGAGTGTACACGTATAAGACAATACACAATTTTGTGTGTACGTAGGTTCGAAAATAAAGATTTTCTCGTATTATACAAAAATAAACATGTTCATTCCATCATCAATGTATGTCGATTTTTATTTCACCAATATATGTACGTCAGAATCTAAAAATATCTATCTCATATATACCTGCTGTACATACACCTACTATATATATATATATATATATATATATATATATATATATATATATATATATATATATATATATACCCTATACCATCACAAAGACCACAGTGAGAGCGTACGCGGTCCCTGGTTCACACTGAACACCTGAAGGAGGTGGTGAGAGACACCATCTGGCTGGGGGATTCAAAAAGCTGTTCTTAATGACCCCAAGTCACCTTGACAGGCCTAGAGCCCCGAAGACACCCTTCGTCACCACGGAAGGAACAGGTCCGTGTCGCGCGGGAGAGCGAGATCAAGGGAGGAACGCCGTTCCTCCGTCGACGCCTCCTTCAGGAGAGAGAGAGAGAGAGAGAGAGAGAGAGAGAGAGAGAGAGAGAGAGTCGTCGGGAGAGGACGGGTGAGGGGCGGCGCCGAGGGGACGCACGCCCAAACGTTACCATGGATACATGACCCCCTTCTTCTCCGCCCCCTCCCCTCCCCATCTCTCTCTCTCTCTCTCTCTCTCTCTCTCTCTCTCTCTCTCTCTCTCTCTCTCTCTCTCTCCCCTCACCCACTTTATGGAGTGGAGAGGACCCTCCCTCCCCCAAACCCTGCTCGGCCTAAAGCCCCAGCCCCAGCCGCCCCCCTCCCCCCCCTTCCCCTACTCTGACCTCAAATCACATTATCCAGGCGCCCCCCCAATCCCCTCCGACCCCCCCACCCCCTCAACCCCACCGCGCGACGCCCTACATCTGCTCGACCCCCGTCTCATTCATCCGGAATTACCCTCCCCCCCTTTCCAAACATAAACGTGCCATGTGATCACTATAAACACCCCGCACACTACAGGAGGGTACAGCTACTGGCACACGGGGCAGCAACGATGATCATACTGAACCAATCAAGCGCACCCAAGGGGGGTCGACTCCTGTGAGCCACGGATTCGAACCATCTCACAGTCGCTGGAGGTTCCTGTAGGAGGAGACCAACCCACCCACCCACCCACAACACTCAGGCCTGATCCTGGTGATGTAGGAGTCGGCGAAAAACCACATCTCTCTCTCTCTCTCTCTCTCTCTCTCTCTCTCTCTCTCTCTCTCTCTCTCTCTCTCTCTCTCTCTCTCTCTTCTCGCGAAGAATTCGAGAGATGGGCAACTGGCTCTGGTGACTTCGTCTGAGGATTCAAGGATCGATCCACACTTCGAAGCCTTAACCCTCAAGAACAGACGGGGGGGGGGTTCTCAACGAACGAGGACACCACAGACGAGCTTAGAGAGAGAGAGAGAGAGAGAGAGAGAGAGAGAGAGAGAGAGAGAGAGAGAGAGAGAGAGAGAGAGAGAGAGAGAGAGAGAGAGAGAGAGAGAGAGGACTGAGAAAATAAATCCGGCCTGTCAAACTACCTAGGCAGGCGGCTACGGTCGTTGCAACTACATGACTACGAAACAATTTGAGATAATTTAATGATTTTAGCATAATTCACAATTTTTCTTTTTTTTTTTTCTAATCCATTTTCCGTATAATTCTTGAATAATCTTACTTATGTAAACCTGAACTAACGCACTGACTTATATATTACATAATGCAGGAAATGCGACTATCTCATCTGTTGCCATGTGTATACGCGTCTCGTTGCTGTGAACACAGGAGGAATAACGGTGTAATTTCCGACTATATTCTTTTAACTCATACATATTCATAACACATATGCTAATTCTATCTCGTGCTAAATGGTGGAAACAATGAGAAGAAGAAGAAGACCAAATTGGAGGTGGAAGGATGGAGTGGAAAAGATTTTGAGCGATCGGGGCCGGAACATGCAGGAGGGTGAGAAGCGTGCACGGGATAGAGTGAATTAGAACAATATGGTACACAGGGGTCGACGTGCAGTCAATGGACTGAAGCAAAGTACACGAAGCGGCCGGGGTAAACTATGCAAAAAGTTCTGTGGGGCCTGGATGTGGAAAGGGAGCTGTGGTTTCGGGGCATTACACATGACAGCTAGAGACTGAGTGTGAACGAATGAGGCCATTCTTCGTCCGTTCCTGGCGCTACCTCGCTAACGCGGAAAATGACGATTGGGTAAACACGCACGCACACACACACACACACATATATATATATACCACTGCTCAAGAGAGAATGGACCCGATCCAGACCACGGTTGGGTCGAGATTTACTGCTGTTTGTGAACGCTACAGGACGAGCCAGAGGTGACGTTCACCGAGACATTTACCGCTACGTGGCTGACGTCGGCGCTCCTCCTCCTGCTGCTGCTGAGCAGCTCAATGAAAGAACGAAACACACACACACGCGCAGGTAAACCAGACCTTCATCTACGAACCCCTTTGTCTGGAGCTTCACGCGGGCGGCCGGTCCAAGAATAATACGCCACACGTTTCAAAACATGTTATCGCCACAGGTGAGCCATCTTGGGTTAGTGCAGCCGATACACCTGCAGCCCGTGTGGGTGTGGGAGGGAGGGGCTCGTCTGCCAGGGCAACTAATGCTGGTGAGGCAAGCGGGGGACGTGGAGGTATGGCTGGGTTCCGACGCGGTAAAGCACGAAGTAGAGACGTGGGAGACTGTGTGTGTGTGTGTGTGTGTGTGTATGTGTGTGTGTGTGTGTGTGTGTGTGGGTACGACGAGGGGGGAGATGGGCACCTGAAGGCGAGAGGGCGGGATGGGGGGTTCTGTGTGGTGTAAAATGACGCAGGGGTGGTTGCTGGTGACTGGTGGTGGGTGAGGGTGAGTGGGCCTTGGCGGGATGGTGTACCTGGTGGGCCAATTGCGTGGGTTAGCCTGTGGGAGAACACTGGGTGTGGTGGGTGTAGTCTCGGGTAAACGGGCGGGCAGGATGTGAACAGGATACATGGGTGTGGTTAGAGTGGGTGGGCGGGTGGGCGGTACTGGGCGGTGGTGGTGGGTGTACAGGAAGCCCATCCTCTCCTCCCACACCTCCGCCAGGAGGGGGGAAACGAACTACCTGTAGCAACAGTAGCGGTAACACTAGTAGCGGCGTCGGGAGGCACACAGGCCACGGACGCCGCCGCCCGGGGGGCACGGAGCCACCCACCTCCGCCGCCCGGAGGCACGGAGCCAAGTAACCCACATTACACCCCTCCCCCCTCCCCTCCCGGGAGGCGCGGCGCTGGGTCCTGGACACACATGGGAGGCGCTGGTGATGAGGACCGCTAGCGTTGAGGGCAGAAGGCGACCACGGCCCACATCACCGCCAGGCGCCGCGCCGCTCCACACCCACACCCACCCACTACCCACCTACACCCATTACCACCCATCCCCAACACCTCTTTATTTACACCACTCTTTGAGGAGCTTTCCTCCACCCACCTCCCCCCCCCTCCCCTCCCCCCATCAGACGGACGGTGCCTCCTGAGTGGCGGACCGGTAGCGCCGTGAGAGAGAGAGAGAGAGAGAGAGAGAGAGAGAGAGAGAGAGAGAGAGAGAGAGAGAGAGAGAGAGAGAGAGAGAGAGAGAGAGAGAGAGCAGGCCAGACCGGTCCAGGCAGACGCAAACATAGGTATGGACGGACAAAAGTACAGAGATAGATAGATAGATAGATAGATAGAGAGAGAGAGAGAGAGAGAGAGAGAGAGAGAGAGAGAGAGAGAGAGAGAGAGAGAGAGAGAGAGAGAGAGAGAGAGAATATGGGTAGACAGAGAAGTGGATGAAATCATGAATGAAACAGAGAGAGAGAGAGACAGACACACACACACACAGATCAACACGCATGGTTGGTGGCAAGGTTCAGCTGGGCAGAAGCAATACAGTTGTGTACAGGGTTGGAGAGCGCGTCAGGGTTGTGTACGTCATATATGTGCAGGGAAGCTGGTGATACATGTGTGTGTGTGTGTGTGTGTGTGTGTGTGTGTGTGTGTGTGTGTGCACGCGTCGACTGTATTAAAATCTTTACTTGGGGTGTCATTTCAATGGTCAGTGTCAGACCATATCTCTAAGGATTATAAACCCAGATACATACACGAACCAATTTCATGAACAGCTGAAACAATTTCGTAAACATGGTTGAACGAATTGATCAAATTGTTGAAACAATTACATAAACATCGAATAGGTGGACCAATTACACTAAGATAGTTAAAACAATTACATAAAGAAACAATTATACAAATAGGTGAACCAATTACATTAAAATAGTTATACCAGTTATATAAAAACATGAAACCATCTAATAAACATGGCTGAACTTGTTCTTCTAAATAGTTTTAAAAAGTTACACAAACATAGCTGACCCATTTTTACATGAACAATGCATCTATGCACGAATGGCACAGAAAGAATAATTCACAACAGAATCAATGACAACTGCTCATTCCACCAGGAGATTACGGTGTTTCATCCATACACAGTCAGTGGAACGTATCAGGCAGCAAGCATTTATCTGTACACACACACACACACACACACACACACACCGAGTTTGTGTGTGTGTGTGTGTGTGTGTGTGTGTGTGTGTGTGTGTGTGTGTGTGTGTGTGTGTGTGTGTGTGTGTGTGTGATTAGTACTTGTGTGTGTTAAAGGGAGAGAGGTATACACTCATCCTGCCCTGTTCTTTAACCCACATGAGTTCGAATCCAGTCGGCCCACAGCCAATCCCAGCCGTTCATCCTCCTCTCGGGGCTGGTCGATAAACAGGCACCTGGCTTGGACTTGGGTGTATGTACATGTAACACACATACGAGAAGGAAGACACAGAACATATGTGAAGGCTGAGAGAAGGAGCAACAAAAGTGTAACACTCTCCTCTCCCCTAACAACACACACAGACAGTAACCACACGAGATGATCTAACAACACACAAACAAACGAAGGACCTGGCTTCTCCAACATGGACGTCACAAACGAAGGAGCTGGCCTCTCTAACATGGACGTCACAAACGAAGGAGCTAGCCTCTCCAACAAACGAAGGAGCTGGCCTCTCTAACATGGACGTCACAAACGGAGGAGCTGGCCTCTCCAACAAACGAAGGAGCTGGCCTCTCTAACATGGACGTCACAAACGGAGGAGCTGGCCTCTCCAACAAACGAAGGAGCTGGCCTCTCTAACATGGACGTCACAAACGGAGGAGCTGGCCTCTCCAACAAACGAAGGAGCTGTCCACTCTCCGACATGGACGCCACAAACGAAGGAGCTAGCCTCTCCAACAAACGAAGGAGCTGGCCTCTCTAACATGGACGTCACAAACGGAGGAGCTGGCCTCTCCAACAAACGAAGGAGCTGTCCTCTCCGACATGGACGCCACAAACGAAGGAGCTAGCCTCTCCAACAAACGAAGGAGCTGGCCTCTCCAGCATGGACGTCACAAACGAAGTACCTCGCCTCTCTAACAAACGAAGGAGCTAGCCTCTCCAACAAACGAAGGAGCTGGCCTCTCCAACATGGACGTCACAAACGGAGGAGCTGGCCTCTCCAACAAACGAAGGAGCTGTCCTCTCCGACATGGACGCCACAAACGAAGGAGCTAGCCTCTCCAACAAACGAAGGAGCTGGCCTCCCCAACATGGACGTCACAAACGAAGTACCTCGCCTCTCCAACAAACGAAGTACCTGACCTCTCCAACATGGACGTCTGAGACCAGAGACAACATGGCCCAAGCTGCTGCTCTACACCAAGCCTCGCCAGTATTAAAATTCCCGGTGGCTGCTGCTCGAAAAGCTGAGCCTGGACCAGTGTTGTCTATCTTCGTCAGGAGCAGTGTGGCCGTCTGCTGGCTCCTCGCCCTACTGGTGGTGGTTGTAGTGGTTATGACCTGCAGTAGGCTGGTATCCAAGTGGCCGTACTTCGTTCATCAAGTAGATTGAATCTGGGTTAACTTATACCAAAGTCCTTTTTTTTTCCCTCTCTTTTTTTTTTTTTTTTTTGTGGAAATATAAGTTAACTTTTCCTGACCTCCTCTCGTTAACTGCTCTTGGGAAGGGAGGGTTTCCTTATCTCGTCACGTTCCACCTCCCTCATGCACGTCAGATGGATCAACACAGATAAGTGGTGGTAGCTGTTGGCTGTATGCAGTGGTAGTGACTAGTGATGAACGCTAGTGGTGGTAGGAAATGGTGGTAGCTGGTGGTTGTGTGTGTACTGGTAGTGACTAGTGATGGACGGTAGGGGTGGTAGGAAATGGTGGTAGCTGGTGGTTGTATGTGTACTGGTAGTGACTAGTGATGGACGGTAGTGGTGGTAGGAAATGGTGGTAGCTGGTGTTTGTATGTGTACTGGTAGTGACTAGTGATGGACGGTAGTGGTGGTAGGTAATGGTGGTAGTAAAAACTAGGGGTAGTAACTAGTAGTAGTAGTGGTGTTGGCAGCAGCCTGGGGGTGGTGGTGGCAAGGGGTGGTGGCAGGCGTAAGTAGGGAAACACCACACATAGAACAACAGATAAAACAAGAAGGAAAAAAAGGAAAAGAAAGGGGGACCTGATTTGTAGTCTGGAACCCAAACCTTCTCTAGGATTTTCCCCTCAGTAACCTGTGTTCTATTCCTCCTCAGTCAGCGTTCCAGAGAACACCCTCTGCATGACTGCAGTGGTTCCACTCCCTCGAAACATATAAAAAAAAAGTCTTTGGAATTTTTTTGGAGTGAGTCAGTGCGGATAATTCTTGGCCATTTCCTCCTGCGGGTAATTTCATCTCTTGTGAGGTGACGACGCCGCGCGCCGGTGTTAGCATTAACCCCAGTGGTCCAGCCTGGGTGACGTCTGCAAGTCCTGTGAAGAACAGTATATCATCCGGGGTATTTTTGATTGTCTCGTCTTGAACGGCCGCATAATCCAGCCGACCATCATCATCTCCGAAGTCACTTTGCACAATGATGGAACAGCGTCGCGTCTGCTGACGGTTAGGTCATCAGAGACATACTCTCTATTCATCTCTTTCAACTTCGTTAATGTAAATATATATATACATTTACCTTTTTCTCTGAGTCGTCTGTGTGTCTCTATATTCCTAATAACGAGTCGGAGGTCCAACGGAAAGAGATTGGACTGATTTCCCACAGTTTTCGCAGAGGATTCTACGTAGGTGCTGGGCGATGAGGAGCAGCACCTACCACCACAGCCCTACACAGACCGGTTTACTGTGGAGGTGCGAGAATTCGCTCGGTTCGACACCTACTAATATATGTACCAATTGACACATACCACTACACACACACACACACACACACACACACGCATACATGACAGGGTGGATTACACATACGTACACATATATACATACAGGCAGACACAGGATCAGAGACCAACAGTGACTGAGAGGATGAGAAGGAACCGGAGGAAGACATGGAATTACTCAAGACACTACGGAGAGAAAATGTTTTTAGTATCGGTTCGAACGCTCAATTCTCTCTGTCTGTCTGTCTGTCTGTCTGGAACTGGTTGGCTTTTGTATCGGTTCGAACGCTCAATTCTCTCTGTCTGTCTGTCTGTCTGTCTGGAACTGGTTGGCTTTTGTATCGGTTCGAACGCTCAAATCTGCCTGTCTGTCTGTCTGTCTGTCTGTCTAGAACTGGCTGGGTTTTCGAGACACCGCCAGCCGACCAGACACTAACTCTGACCGACCAAGGTAGGTCCTGTCCACGTGAGATGGACTTCCGAACTTGCATTCCTTGTGTAGACTGAAGCAGACATCAACGATACATCTGGGAAATACATCATCTTAAACTGTATTCAATACATCTTGCTGTAGTAAACCGTACCCATGTCTTCTTCCCATCTGTGACGTTAAGTGTCATTTTCATTGCAAGTTTCACGTCTAAAAAAAAAAAAAATAAATGTAAAATGAAGAGAATTAATGAGGAAACCCACACAAGGATGAACAGAAAAGAATAAAGACATGGAACTGGAACACAGTAAGAGAGTAAAGAACAGTAAAGCTACATGAGGCACAGTAAAGCTAAATTATAGTAAAAAAAAAGCTACATGACGTAAGTCAAGCTACATGAGGCACAGTAAAGCTAAATTATAGTAAAAAAAAAGCTACATGACGTAAGTCAAGCTACATGAGGCACAGTAAAGCTAAATTATAGTAAAAAAAAAGCTACATGACGTAAGTCAAGCTACATGAGGCACAGTAAAGCTAAATTATAGTAAAAAAAAAGCTACATGACGTAAGTCAAGCTACATGAGGCACAGTAAAGCTAAATTATAGTAAAAAAAAAGCTACATGACGTAAGTCAAGCTACATGAGGCACAGTAAAGCTAAATTATAGTAAAAAAAAAAGCTACATGACGTAAGTCAAGCTACATGAGGCACAGTAAAGCTAAATTATAGTAAAAAAAAAGCTACATGACGTAAGTCAAGCTACATGAGGCACAGTAAAGCTAAATTATAGTAAAAAAAAAGCTACATGACGTAAGTCAAGCTACATGAGGCACAGTAAAGCTACATGAGGCACAGTCAAGCTACATGAGGCACTGAGAGAGGCACGGAGAGTACTGTCTCACAAGGAACTATAGTCAGGGTAGACGAGAGAGCAAAATATACACACACAATGAGCGACACTGGATGATGAAGGAGACATCACAGTGAATGACATCAGCACGACATCAGATGGTGATGATGGTAGAGATAGTGAAGGAAGGTGAGTCATACCACACGACGTACTGGTGAAGATAGTGAAGATAGTGAAGGTTAGAGTTTTATCAAATAAGCTTCGAAATAAAACAAAGCCAAAATAGGTGTAAAAAACAACTAACATCGAGTTTGTGTGTGTGTGTGTGTGTGTGTGTGTGTGTGTGTCCCGTCACCATTGGTACAGACCATTACCTCCCATGACCCTGACCACGGCCCCGGCATCCCAAATGGCAACCATTAGTACCTACCATTACCAAAGGGGCCCCCCACACCACACACCGTCAGAACCCTGGCCGCCACCACAATCAACTACCACAATCAACCACCATCCGTACTACTACAATCAACCACTATCCGTACCACCACAATCAACCACTATCCGTACCACCACTATCAACCACTATCCGTACCACCGCCATCAACCACCAG
>NC_092225.1:90924668-90937168 GCF_036320965.1 Panulirus ornatus | reverse complement strand
ATACCGGGGTTGTGACTTTACTATTTGAATACCGGGGTTGTGACTTTACTACTTGAACACCGGGGTTGTGACTTTACTACTTGAACACCGGGGTTGTGACTTTACTACTTGAATACCGGGGTTGTGACTTTACTACTTGAACACCGGGGTTGTGACTTTACTACTTGAACACCGGGGTTGTGACTTTACTACTTGAACACCGGGGTTGTGACTTTACTACTTGAACACCGGGGTTGTGACTTTACTACTTGAACACCGGGGTTGTGACTTTACTACTTGAACACCGGGGTTGTGACTTTACTAAATGAATACCGGGGTTGTGACTTTACTAAATGAATACCGGGGTTGTGACTTTACTAAATGAATACCGGGTTGTGACATCAATACTTGAATACCGGGGTTGTGAACTTCCCTAAACTGAATACTGGGGTCTGACCTTTCTTTAAACGAGTATTGGGGTTGTGACCTTCCTGAAACTGAATCCCGCGGTTGTGACCTTGCCAGTAACCGAGCTTCACCCTGACTTGTCAACAAGAGCACTAATAATTAAATACTAACCATAATAACGAGGTCTAACCTCGTCGATAAAGAAACTGTGACCTTCACAATATATAAAAATTGTCACTTTGTTGATTATAACCTCAAAAACTTATATCCCCCCCACGACCCCACACCCCCCAACCCTCCCTCTCCCACCCACTCAACCTGCCAACAACCAAAATCCAACCCAACCTAACCTACCCTAATCCACGTCTCTCTCTAACCTAACCAACCCATTTCTAACCCAACCTAACCTAACCAATTTAACCAACCTAACCTAACCTAACCTAACCAACCCATTTCTAACCCAACCTAACCTAACCTAACCAACTTAACCAACCTAACCTAACCTAACCTAACCTAACCAATCTAACCTAAACTAACCAAACAACTTAACCAACATAACCTAACCTAAGATGTGATAAACGACGGATCTTTCAGTTACAAATGTTATTTCTCCTGCATCTGTTATATATCACATGACTTATATTTCTCTCTTTATCTCCCCTGATGATGTGATTATTACACGAAAGTGCACTTGGGAACGCATCGTGTTTCATTTTCCTCGAGGATATATATATATATATATATATATATATATATATATATATATATATATATATATATATATATAGGGAGGAAGAGGAGGTTGTAACACACTTGCTGCAACAGGAGTACCTTCAAGATCTGGAAAACGTGGTGGAGAACGAGGCTGGCGGGAGGAAGTTGGTGATGGTGGTGATGGCTGTGGTGATGGGGCGTTAGTGATGGTGGTGGTGATGGTGATGGGGGAGGGGCGTTGGTGATGGCGGTGATGGGAACATGGGCCCTTGGTGATGGTGGTAGTGAAGGAGGAGAGAAAAAAAAGGTGTTTTCAAAACAAAAAATTCCCACAGCCACTGTCAGTTAATACTACACACTGCCACACCACAGCCAGCGAGGGAGGGAGACACGGACCATATATATGGTCCAGCCTACCGGCCGTACGTACGTGCAACACGACGTGTCTACACCACCAACCAACCAACACGTAACAAGCAATACGACACACTTACCAGCACGACTTAATTACAGGGTTGGGATAACGCGAGAGGCGCGGGGACGCACCGAACCTAGGCTGGTCGGGTCCAGCCCGGGGAGGCTGGCGTGCCACGGACCACGTCAAAGGATGAATAAATTAATAAGAATCTTGACGGCAAGGCTGGTCGATGGTGTGGTGGTGGTGTGGTGGTGGTGGTGGTGGTGGTGGTGCGGTAGTGTGGTGGTGTGGTGGTGATGGTGTGGTAGTGGTGGTAGTGGTGGTGTGGTGGTGGTGGTGTGGTGGTGGTGGTGTGGTGGTGCGGTAGTGGTGGTGTGGTGGTGGTGGTGTGGTGTGGTGGTGTGGTGGTGTGGTGTGGTGTGGTGTGGTGTGGTGTGGTGGTGGTGGTGTGGTAGTGGTGTGGTGGTAGGGACCTCGTGAAGTGTGGCGAGCGTGAGGCCATGAAGAGGTCGGTCTTCAGCGGGGTAAAGGCACGGGGGTATGCCACGGTGTCTCCAGGGGGGGGGGGGGGAACCACAGGGTCTTGGGGAGTGGAACCACGGGGGTGGGGGGGTCTAGGGATTGGGGGTTAAACACGGGGTTGTGGGGTGAACCACGTGGGGTCTGGGGAGTGGGGGTTAAACACGGGGTTGTGGAGTGAACCACAGGGTGGTCTGGGGAGTGGGGGTTAAACACGGGGTTGTGGAGTGAACCACGTGGGGTCGCCAGGTATATTCGTTGCAGCTGCTGGTCGACAACCCCACTAACAACCCCACTAACAACCCCATCAATTCTCATGTTACACTAATCAATCCATCAATCTATCTATCTATCTATCCACCTATCTATCTAAATATACATATACACACATGCCTTGTGAATACCTCATCAATTCGTCAAACTATCTATCTATCTACCTTCATACACATATATACACATTCCTTATGAATACCTTTTTGAAGTCGACTTGGGTTCTTTACCTTGTAAGTCCTGGGGCCAGATGATAACACACAACACTTCCCACGTACTCCCTCCCTGTGTGTTGTACATGACCAAGAGGGACGGGAGCAGAGAGGGCGGCTGGAAATCCTCCCCTCCGAGCTAATGCTTTCTACAAGACGGAACAGAGAGGAAAGAACCAAATGAAGATTGATCTTTTTTCTTCTTCTCTTATCCTCTAAGGCTCAGTCATCTGCTCTGGACGCCACCTCACTCACGCGGGGATATAGCTATGGAAAAACATCTATAAAAACAGATACATACACAGATAAACAGATAGATGGAGAGATAGTAGATAGATAGATATGATTTCAAAGTCACTGTTCTTCTTCTTGTTCATCTTGTACCTGCCATACTCTCGCTATCCTTCAAACCTGCACCATGACCCTACTGTCACATTACCCTCCCATGTACCTCCCATATTACTCCTCCACACACCTCCACCATCCTCACCTCTCCACCATCCTCACCGCTCCATGATCCTCATCCCTCCACCATCCTCACCTCACCACCATCCTCACCTCTCCACCATCCTCACCCCTCCACCATCCTCACCTCTCCACTATCCTCACCTCACCACCATCCTCACCTCTCCACCATCCTCACCTCACCACCATCCTCACCTCATCACCATCCTCACCTCTCCACCATCCTCACCTCACCACCATCCTCACCTCTCCACCATCCTCACCTCTCCACCATCCTCACCTCACCACCATCCTCACCTCTCCACCATCCTCACCTCACCACCATCCTCACCTCTCCACCATCCTCACCTCTCCACCATCCTCACCTCACCACCATCCTCACCTCACCAACATCCTCACCTCTCCACCATCCTCACCTCTCCACCATCCTCACCTCACCACCATCCTCACCTCTCCACCATCCTCACCTCTCCACCATCCTCACCTCTCCACATCACCCAGTGATGCACAATGACCCGGGGTCAGACCACCGGGCGAGGGTCACACACTCTCCTTGAAACTGGGTCTTTGAGGCGGAGGAAATGGAAGCTTTGTGGCGCCTTGGAGATGGCGGATACAGTGGTACGACCCTTGGGTACGACGGTACGACCCTTGGGTACGACGGTGCGACCCTTGGGCAAGAAGCTATGACCCTGGGTACGACGGTGCGACCCTGAGGTACGACGGTACGATCCTTGGGTACGACGGTACGATCCTTGGGATACGACGGTACGACCCTTGGGTACGACGGGTCGAACCGTCATGTTCTGTGGTCATACGGTCGTACTCAAGGGTCGTCATCGCCGTGCTCAAGGGTCGTACCGCCGTCCCCATGGGTCGTACACATGATTAGTAGTCGTACCGTCGTGCTACCGTCGTGCTCGAGGGTCGTAATCACCGTGCTCATGGGTCGTAACGCTGTCTTCCACTGCCGTACCGTCGTGCTCAGCGGTCACACAGCAGCGCCCATGGGATCCGTACCCTCCTACTGATGGGTCGTACCGACGACCTCAAGGGTTCAGAACGAGGCGTTTAAGAAGTTGTATCCCAGGTCTGGCCAACCAGCTAACCGAACGACCACTTAACGTGGTAACCTTATTAGAGTCTCGTCCACTTGAGGTGCGACATTAATCCTCTTGAAAGTTACCGTAATTATTACTGTACTCCAGCAGGTAACCTCGTCATAGACCACTAGCTTCCACCTTATCACTTCTTATCATGTACTGTCCTCCAGCAGGTAACCCTCGTTACGTTATCTGTCCTTCCTACGTACGTATATCACCCATGGAATCCTTCTTTACTTACTACAACACAATAGAACCTCACGCTTGGTTACTTTGATATAAATCACAAACATCAATAGACATCACATCTATCTAAGTCCCAGTCCTGAAACAACATCATCTGTAAACATTTCAGGTCCTGATGTTTCCTCTCGACATCTTATTCACTATCATACACTTCCCCTCAAAGTTCATTGATCAATAAACATTCCTGAACTTCATACACATTTCATAAACATTCCTGAACTTCATGCACATGTCATAAACATACCTTGAACTTCATGCACATTTCATAAACATTTTTGAGCTTCATGCACATTTCATAAACATTCCTGAGCTTCATACACATTTCATAAAAATCTGAACTTCTAACATATTTCATAAACATTTCTGGACTTCACGAATACTTTATAAACATTCCTTAACTTCCTATACACACTCCATAAACATCTGAGAACTTCATGCACACTTCATGAACATTCCTGAACCTCATATACATTTCATAAACATTCCTGAACCTCATACAGATTCCATAAACATCCCAGAACTCTCCATATACACTTCCCAAACGCTCTTGAGTTATATCTACATTTCATAACTACATTTCTGACATCGACAATATAATTCCTGAAGTTCATTCACAATTCAGGCATACTGAAAGTCTGTTATTTTTTCTTGGGAGCATTTCAGCTCCACCTTTCCTGAACAGAAAAATATAAAATGCCGACCTAAGTTTGCCTCACGAACACCATCCAACACCTGCACGTCATCAATATAATCTGAAATGTAATCCTGATCTTTTAAAAGTAATTTCCACTCCAGAATATCACCAGGTACTTCATCAACCACACGCTGAAGTTTTGTAGTTACGGAACTTCAACACTTAATCAAAGATTTACAGTCACCATATTTACTCTAGTCTACATACATCCATCAAAAAAAAAAAAAAGAAGAGAAAAAAATTATTTTGCATAGATTATTTTTCTTGCTTTCATTTTCCATCTGAATTTAAAATAAATTCATTTTATGAAAAGTACCCCATGACTGATTATATTATATATATATATATATATATATATATATATATATATATATATATATATATATATATATATATATATATATATATATATCCAGTTCAACAATATTCCAGCAACACTGCTAGTGTGTCTGATGTATTCTTAAAACCTCGTCTCTCTCTCTCACGCACACCCCAAAGAAAAACAACATTTTGGAACATCCACAAAATCGTGGAGCAGCTGTGGGCTGGCCAATGATAACGGGAGACCCCAGCCAGTGCGCCCGACAAACTACGTTTACATTGGTTAACAATTACACGTGTTGTCCCTCCCTGACACACACCCGTGGGATGGAACTCGTAAAGTTCAGCCAAGTTTGGACATTCCCAATTATTTCGCTCCCTCACATAAATCATGAATAAATTGTTTGTTCATAATACATTTCTCGTTTATAAATGGCTGCCGGCCTTCTGGTACTATATATTGCTTCTGTGTGTCATATATATATATATATATATATATATATATATATATATATATATATATATATATATATATATATATATATATATATAAGATTTCACATGAAATGGGTGGAACATACAGGGACCCCGAAGGAGGAAAGGTTGACAAAGAGGATATATGCGTCAAACGTGGAGGGAACAAGGAGAACGTGGAAACCAAATTGGAGGTGGAAGGGTGGAGTGAAAAAGACTGAGTGATCGGGGCCTGAACATAATGGAAGGTGAAAGACGTGCACGAGATAAAGTGATATGGAACGACGTGGTATACCGGGGTCGAGGTGCTGTAAATGGACGGAACCAAGGCATGTAAAGCGTCCCGGGTAAACCATGGAAAGGTCTGTGGGGCCTGGATGTAGACAGGGAGCTGTGGTTTCGGTACATTACACATGACAGCTAGAGACTGAGTGTGAACGGATATGGCCTTCCTTCGTCTGTTTCTGGCACTATCTCGCCAGGACTAGGTATCATACAGAGAGGCCATAAAATCACTCATATCTTCAGTGCTACTGTTATCCCATCACTTTCCGCTGTCACCTAAGGTGGAGCACGACTTCTGCCACCACAAGCAATTGAGGACGAATCATCGAAGAAATCCACCAAGAATAAATAAAAAAAAGAAAAAGAGGTGGCTTTTTTTTTTACTAACCAAAGCTTCCTTCAGCCTGAGTCACCAACACAGTGTCTGCATCACTACTGTGTCTCTGGCATATGATAAATACAATATGTCTTGGAAGAAGGTTACAAGCGTCCGGCTCTTACCCTCGGGGTCTGGGACTTTGCTACTCTCTCTCTCTCGAACGTGGTGGATATGTCGGGTAAACGCAGGAAACATTTTACTAAATATGAAACGCGGGGTTGAGGGGCCTTTTATGATTATTATCATTATTATCATTATTATCATTATTATCATTATCATTACAATTATCATTATTATTATTAATATTATTATCATTATTATTATTATTATCATTATCATATGTACCAGTCTCTACCAACGAGAGGAGATGGGTTTCATTTCCAGAACTGACACCTGCGTCCACACACACACACACACACACACACATGTACGGGTGGAGGAGCAGCCTCTGGTAGGTGTGACACTGGCGGTAACCCGCCAGTTCCTGGTATATATACAACCTACTACACTGAGCCTCGTGTCTGCCTTCGCCAACCCTGGTGTCTCCCGGGGATACCTTACCTATCTTGGTGTGTGTGTGTGTGTGTGTGTGTGTGTGTGTTGTTCCTCCGACACGGGTTAAGATCATACCCAAAGGGTCGTACCGTCGTGCTCAAGAGTAGCATCGTCTTGTTCAAGGGTCGTGCCGTCGTACTCAAGGGTCGTACCGTCGTGCTCAAGGGTCGTACCGTCGTCCTCAAAGGATCGCACCGTCGTGCTCAAGGGTCGTACCTTCATGACCAAGGGTAGTACCGTCGTGCTCAAGGGTCGCACCGTCGTCGTGCTCAAGGATCGCACCGTCGGCGTGCTCAAGGATCGTACCGTCGTGCTCAAAGGGTCGGCCGTCGTGCTCAAGGGTCGCACCGTCGTGCTCAAGGGTCGCACCGTCATGCTCAAGGGTCGTACCGTCGTGTTCTAGGGTCTTATGTAGTCGTGATGAAGCATTTAACCTCTCCAGACCTGGGGGTCTCTTACCCCATTCCCTTCGTGACCCTGTGAGGCGCACACGTCCTCTTTCCCTCCTTCCCTCCCTCCCTCCCTCGGCCCTGACCTCCAGGTAGAAGCAGCAGCAGCAGCAGTCCTCCTCCTCCTCCTTCTCCTCCTCCTCCTGCACCACCCCACCGCCACCTGACCCCATCACCAACCTGACCCCTTCTTCATCCCTCCTCCGGGATATAAACATCCCAACCCTTGATCACCGCCCTCCCAACACAGACTGTGACCCCGCTCGGCTGTGTAGGTCACCACGAACCACGATTGACCAGTCTATGTCTAATAACCTCCGGCTGGTATAGACGTATACGACATGACGTATACATATACACTAGAGACGATATATATATATATATATATATATATATATATATATATATATATATATATATATATATATATATATATATATATATATATATATATATATATATATTTTTTTTTTTTTTTTTTTTTTTTTTATACTTTGTCGCTGTCTCCCGCGTTTGCGAGGTAGCGCAAGGAAACAGACGAAAGAAATGGCCCCCCCCCCCCCCATACACATGTACATACACACGTCCACACACGCAAATATACATACCTACACAGCTTTCCATGGTTTACCCCAAACGCTTCACATACCTTGATTCACTCCACTGACAGCACGTCAACCCCTGTATACCACATCGCTCCAATTCACTCTATTCCTTGCCCTCCTTACACCCTCCTGCATGTTCAGGCCCCGATCACACAAAATCTTTTTCACTCCATCTTTCCACCTCCAATTTGGTCTCCCTCTTCTCCTCGTTCCCTCCACCTCCGACACATATATCCTCTTGGTCAATCTTTCCTCACTCATTCTCTCCATGTGCCCAAACCATTTCAAAACACCCTCTTCTGCTCTCTCAACCACGCTCTTTTTATTTCCACACATCTCTCTTACCCTTACGTTACTTACTCGATCAAACCACCTCACACCACACATTGTCCTCAAACATCTCATTTCCAGCACATCCATCCTCCTGCGCACAACTCTATCCATAGCCCACGCCTCGCAACCATACAACATTGTTGGAACCACTATTCCTTCAAACATACCCATTTTTGCTTTCCGAGATAATGTTCTCGACTTCCACACATTTTTCAAGGCTCCCAAAATTTTCGCCCCCTCCCCCACCCTATGATCCACTTCCGCTTCCATGGTTCCATCCGCTGACAGATCCACTCCCAGATATCTAAAACACTTCACTTCCTCCAGTTTTTCTCCATTCAAACTCACCTCCCAATTGACTTGACCCTCAACCCTACTGTACCTAATAACCTTGCTCTTATTCACATTTACTCTTAACTTTCTTCTTCCACACACTTTACCAAACTCAGTCACCAGCTTCTGCAGTTTCTCACATGAATCAGCCACCAGCGCTGTATCATCAGCGAACAACAACTGACTCACTTCCCAAGCTCTCTCATCCCCAACAGACTTCATACTTGCCCCTCTTTCCAGGACTCTTGCATTTACCTCCCTAACAACCCCATCCATAAACAAATTAAACAACCATGGAGACATCACACACCCCTGCCGCAAACCTACATTCACTGAGAACCAATCACTTTCCTCTCTTCCTACACGTACACATGCCTTACATCCTTGATAAAAACTTTTCACTGCTTCTAACAACTTGCCTCCCACACCATATATTCTTAATACCTTCCACAGAGCATCTCTATCAAGTCTATCATATGCCTTCTCCAGATCCATAAATGCTACATACAAATCCATTTGCTTTTCTAAGTATTTCTCACATACATTCTTCAAAGCAAACACCTGATCCACACATCCTCTACCACTTCTGAAACCGCACTGCTCTTCCCCAATCTGATGCTCTGTACATGCCTTCACCCTCTCAATCAATACCCTCCCATATAATTTACCAGAAATACTCAACAAACTTATACCTCTGTAATTTGAGCACTCACTCTTATCCCCTTTGCCTTTGTACAATGGCACTATGCACGCATTCCGCCAATCCTCAGGCACCTCACCATGAGTCATACATACATTAAATAACCTTACCAACCAGTCAACAATACAGTCACCCCCTTTTTTTTAATAAATTCCACTGCAATACCATCCAAACCTGCTGCCTTGCCGGCTTTCATTTTCCGCAAAGCTTTTACTACCTCTTCTCTGTTTACCAAATCATTTTCCCTAACCCTCTCACTTTGCACACCACCTCGACCAAAACACCCTATATCTGCCACTCTGTCATCAGACACACACACATATATATATATATATATATATATATATATATATATATATATATATATATATATATATATATATATATATATATATATATTATCCCTGGGGATAGGGGAGAAAGAATACTTCCCACGTATTCCCTGCGTGTCGTAGAAGGCGACTAAAAGGGGAGGGAGCGGGGGGCTGGAAATCTTCCCCTCTCGTTTTTTTTTAATTTTCCAAAACAAGGAACAGAGAAGGGGGCCAGGTGAGGATATTCCCTCCAAGGCTCAGTCCTCTGTTCTTAACGCTACCTCGCTAACGCGGGAAATGGCGAATAGTTTGAAAGAAAAGAAAGAAAATATATATATATATATATATATATATATATATATATATATATATATATATATATATATATTGTAGACACTCGTATGACCCCTGACTGCGTCCATCTCAGTATAGCCTCGACCTCCGTCATTCACCGAACTAAAAGCAATATCGCCCACCTTGTAAAAACAAAAAAAAAAAAAAAAAAAAAAAGAAAAAGGGGAAAAAAAAAGGGGGGCATCATGTCAACTTAAAAATCTTCGAACCGAGTCTGAGAATTGTTATAATTGGCTTCGCTTCCACGACGGAGGAAAGAGGAGGGACCGGGTGGGTGAGGTGAGGGACGACGCCACCGCTCCTTCTTCGTGGAACCCGCGGTGTTTGTCCCATACCCCCCCCCCCCCCCTACCCCAATCCCTCCCCCCCCCCTCCCCAATCCCTCCCTACCCCAATCCCTTTCTTCACGAAGAAGACAGAGAGGAAGATGGCCGCTCTCCTGTCTTGGCTCGGGGGTAAGGTCGCCTGCCACAAATTGATGGCCAGGTATTCGAATCTCCGCCGCCGCTGTGGCGTACGGACTTCTGTCTCGTGTGTTGTTGTTGTTGTTGTTGTTGTACCCCCCTCCCCCCGGTATCCTTAACAACAGCCCTTCTTGAAGGACGATGTTGAGAAACTCGAGCAAGACACGACAACAGACGACCCCTTTGAGGTTGAATTGAACCTGACCCTCACAGGTCAGGTTGGAAGACCAAGGTTACCGTAACCCAGGGGTCGTACCGTCGTGGCCACAAGGGTCGTACCGTCGTAGCCACAAGGGTCGTACCGTCGTGGTCACAAGGGTCGTACCGTCGTGGCTACAAGGGTCGTACCGTCGTAGCCACAAGGGTCGTACCGTCGTGGCCACAAGGGTCGTACCGTCGTGGCTACAAGGGTCGTACCGTCGTAGCCACAAGGGTCGTACCGTCGTGGCCACAAGGGTCGTACCGTCGTAGCCACAAGGGTCGTACCGTCGTAGCCAAAAGGGTCGTACCGTCGTGGCCACAAGGGTCGTACCGTCGTGGCCACAAGGGTCGTACCGTCGTAGCCACAAGGGTCGTACCGTCGTAGCCAAAAGGGTCGTACCGTCGTGGCCACAAGGGTCGTACCGTCGTGCTAAAGGGCTCGAGCCGCCCTGTCTCCTCCCATGGCAAAAGAAAAGGAATTTATCTTCGTTAATGTGTTCAGGTTGTTGTTGTTGTTTCGTTGTTGTTGTTGTTGTTGTTGTGTAGCTGTCGTTATGTCGTTGTTGTTGTTGTTGTTGTTGTTGTTGTTGTTGTGTAGCTGTTGTTATATTGTTGGCGTTGTTGTTGTTGTGTATCTGTTGTTATATTGTTGGTGTTGTTGTTGTGTATCTGTTGTTATGTTGTTTTGTTGTTGTTGTTGTGTATCTGTTGTTGTTATGTTGTTGTTGTACTACGGCAGTGATGGCAGCTGGCGGTACTTGTAATGTTGTGGTATAGTGTTGTGTTCTTGTTGTTATGACAAGTCATGATCCTTGGTTGTGTTCAGCAGTTGTGTTCTGTGTGGCCAGGCGGGAGATCAATCATATTCAGTACAACACTGTGTTGGTGGTGGCATCCTGAGGAGGTCAAGAGTGTTGTAGTGTTGTGAGTGGTAGACTGCAGTACTGAGGGTGTGGTTGTGGCCGTGTTGTGAGTGGTAGACTGCAGTACTGAGGGTGTGGCTGTGGCCGTGTTGTGAGTGGTAGACTGCAGTACTGTGGGTGTGGTTGTGGCCGTGTTGTGAGTGGTAGACTGCAGTACTGTGGGTGTGGTTGTGGCCGTGTTGTGAGTGGTAGACTGCAGTACTGTGGGTGTGGTTGTGGCCGTGTTGTGAGTGGTAGACTGCAGTACTGTGCGTGTGGTTGTGGCCGTGTTGTGAGTGGTAGACTGCAGTACTGTGGGTGTGGTTGTGGCCGTGTTGTGAGTGGTAGACTGCAGTACTGAGGGTGTGGTTGTGGCCGTGTTGTGAGTGGTAGACTGCAGTACTGTGGGTGTGGTTGTGGCCGTGTTGTGAGTGGTAGACTGCAGTACTGTGGGTGTGGTTGTGGCCGTGTTGTGAGTGGTAGACTGCAGTACTGAGGGTGTGGTTGTGGCCGTGTTGTGAGTGGTAGGCTGCAGTACTGAGGGTGTGGTTGTGGCCGTGTTGTGAGTGGTAGACTGCAGTACTGAGGGTGTGGTTGTGGCCGTGTTGTGAGTGGTAGACTGCAGTACTGTGGGTGTGGTTGTGGCCGTGTTGTGAGTGGTAGACTGCAGTACTGAGGCTGTGGTTGTGGCCGTGTTGTGAGTGGTAGACTGCAGTACTGAGGGTGTGGTTGTGGCCGTGTTGTGAGTGGCAGACTGCAGTACTGTGGGTGTGGTTGTGGCCGTGTTGTGAGTGGTAGACTGC